>NC_090750.1:103172325-103224825 GCF_036898095.1 Palaemon carinicauda
CGTGATATATTTTCTGTTCTTATTTTTCTTTGTTTTTTCTTGTTTTTCTTTATATTGTATTTATTCCTATTTTCATTTTATTATTAAGAAATATACATTTACAATTTTTACTATTTATGATACTGTATATAAATCGTGATATATTTACATGAATATGCTTTGTAATTAACATATATTTACTGTTGCATCTCAATATTCTTCTAAATATATATATAATTTTTTAATTTAAATTACAAATATATTGACTCATGAATACTCTACTCTATTCTTCAGTTAGAGATTAATTATTATTATTATTATTATTATTATTATTATTATTATTATTATTATTATTATTATTTGCTAAGCTACAACTCGAGTCTGAAAAGCAGGAGGCTATAAGCCCAGGGGCCCCAACAGGGAAAATAGCCCAGTGAGGAAAGGAAACAAGGAAATATTAAATATTATTAAGAACAGTAACATTATAATAAATATTTCCCGTATAAACTATAAAAACTTTAACAAAATAAGAAGAGAAATTAGATAGAATATTGTGTCCAAGTATACCCTCAAGCAAGAGAACTCTAACCCAAGAGACAGTGGAAGACCATGGCTATTAACTTTCTAAGTTTTTCTTATTAAATAAATATTTCCTCATCTTTTTTGGTAGTAGTAGGTTGGCCATGACACCAGCCGCCCGTTGTGATACTACCGCTAGAGAGTTATGGGGTCCTGTAACTGGCCAGACAGTGCTACATTGGATCCTTCTCGCTGGTTACGGTTCTTTCCCTTTGCCTACACAGACACCGAATAGTCTGGCCTATTCTTTACAGATTCTCCTCTGTCCTCATACACCCGACAACACTGAGATTACCAAACAATTCCTCTTCACTTAAGGGGTTAACTACTACACTGTAATTGTTCAGTGGCTACTTTCCTCTTGGTAAGAGTAGAAGAGACTCCTTAGCTATGGTAAGCAGCTCTTCTAGGAGAAGGACACTCCAAAATCAAACTATTGTTTTCTAGTCTTGGGTAGTGCCATAGCCTCTGTACCATGGTCAGCCTCTGTCTTGGGTTAGAGTTCTCTTGCTTGAGGGTACACTCGGGCACACTGTTCTATCTAGTTTCACTTCCTCTTGTTTTGGTAAAGTTTTTATAGTTTATATAGGAAATATTTATTCTAATGTTGTTACTAATCTTAAAATATTCTATTTTTTTGTTGTCTCCTTTCCTCATTGGGCTATTTTCCCTGTTGGGGCCCCTGGGCTTATAGCATCCTGCTTTTCCAACTTGGGTTGTAGCTTAGCATTTAATAATAATAATAATAATAATAATAATAATAATAATAACAAGTGAGCAAGTCCTGAACGCGGACATGGTCCTCGTAGAGGACATACCTCCGCCAAGGTGACCTAGAGCGCCATATGTCCTTGACCTTAATGTGACTTTGACCTTCACATGACCTTGACCTTCACGTGACCTTCAAGTGACCTTGACCTTCACGTGACCTTGACCTTCACATGACCTTGGCTTCAAGTGACCTTGATCTTCAAATGTACTTGACCTTCACGTGACCTTGACCTTCAGGTGACCTTGACCTTCACGTGACCTTGACCTTCACGTGACCTTGACCTTCAAGTGACCTGCTTGACTTTTGACCTTCAAGTGATCTTTGTTCATTTGCCACTGATACTTAATATGACATTGATATAATGCACCAATATGACCTTGACCTTTGACCTTTATAAATTTGAACATCACCCATGGGTTGCGCCTGGACTAGGACTTCCCTGTTGGCTTATGCAAAAGTCAGTGCTTTATTTCTGTCTCTTGATATGGCCACTTATGTCATAGTGACACCAGTGACCCCTGTGACCTTGACCTTGGGGTGACCTTGACCAAAATTTAATCAGTTCTTCCATACACATTGGGGAACTACTTGGCCAAGTTTGAAGTGATTCCGTGTAGAAATGTGGCCTCTACGTTGTCCACAGACAGACAGACAAACAGAGAAACAAACAAACAAACAAACAAACCGAACCGAAAACATAACCTCCGCCGCTTGGCGGAGGTAATAATATACACTATTAAATATAAAAAAAAACAATATTGCGAAGAAGAAATATATTCTAAACTGCGTCTTTCATTATTTTCTACTTTTTCTTTATATTCAAAGTTCATTTTGATAATAATAAAACTTTAATCTTAACCGTATTGAATTAAAGCCATCGTAAAACTGTAATTTTAACCGTATTGAATTAAAGCCATCGTAAAACTGTAATTTTAACCGTATTGAATTAAAGCCATCCATTATGATAATTCAAACCAAACACATCAATAGGCTTACCTTTTTATTTTCAATAAGGCGCTAAAACGTCACCAATAATTACAGGTAGGCCTAAGGTTGAAAGAACCCACTTCATCTCTCATAGTCACAAGATCGAAAGAATCACTATATCTTTCAACGCCTACTGTTCAAATTCAAGAATTGATTAGCTCCCAGCCTAGGCCTACCTCTTTATTTTCAATACGAGTAAAATGTCACTTTAATCACAAGTAGACCTATGGTTGAAAGAACCACTTCATCTCTCTTAGTCACAAGATGGAAATGATATTATCTCTCAACTCCTACTATTAATATTAAAGAATTACTTAGCTCCCATCCTAGGCCTATATCGTTATTTTCAATACGAGTAAAATGTCACTAATAATCACAAGTAGACCTATGGTTGAAAGAACCACTTCATTTCTCTTAGTCACAAGATCGAAATTATATCATCTCTCAACTCCTACTATTGATATTAAAGACTTAATTACCTCTCATCCTAGGCCTACATATTTATTTTCAATACGAGTAAAATGTCACTAATAATTACAAGGAGGCCTATGGTTGAAAGAACCACTTGATCTCTCTTAGTCACAAGATCGAAATGATATTATCTCTCAACTCCTACTATTAATATTAAAGAATTACTTAGCTCCCATCCTAGGCCTATATCTTTATTTTCAATACAACTCAAAACTGTCACTTTAATCACAAGTAGACCTATGGTTGAAAGAACCACTTCACCTCTCTTAGTCACAATAGACCAGAAGAATCGTTTTTTCGCAACACCTATTGTAAAAATTAAAGAATTAATTCACTCCCATCCTAGGCCTACATCTTTAATGTCAACAAGACTGTAAAATGTCACTAATAATCACAAATAGGCCTAATGTTTAAAGAACCACTTCACCTCTCACAGTCACAATAGACCAGAAGAATCCTTTTTTCGCAACGCCTATTGTAAAAATTTAAGAATTAATTATCTCCCTTCCTCGGCCTACATCTTTACAAGTAGGCCTAAGGTGGAAAGAACCACTTCATCTCTCATAGTCTCAAGATTGAAAGAATCACTATATCTTAACGCCTACTGTTCAAATTCAAGAATCATTTAGCTCCTATCCTATTTAGCCCCCCCCCCAAAAAAAAAAGAATTGACACCTTCTCCCCACCCAAAGATCTGCCTCAGTTATAAGGTATTTCCTTGGAGTGACTCAGCACATTACCTCACCAAAGATTTTGTGAGTCACGGTCAAGGATTTTAGGAGGGACAACACCCTATCAAATTCTTCTTACTGTCCATCCCACATTGATTTTTCAACCAAAGTAATACCCCCCCCCCCTCTCTCTCTCTCTCTGTCTCTCTCTCTCTCTCTCTCTCTCTCTCTCTCTCTCTAAGAG
Organism: Palaemon carinicauda; assembly: GCF_036898095.1. Classification (NCBI taxonomy): domain Eukaryota; kingdom Metazoa; phylum Arthropoda; class Malacostraca; order Decapoda; family Palaemonidae; genus Palaemon; species Palaemon carinicauda. Next base: position 103,176,029 of record NC_090750.1, read on the forward strand.
CAGATGGTGTCTCCCTGGATGGACTGAAGTCTTTGAGACATCTAAAATCCTTGTAACCCATTTTAAGTCTCTCTCTCTCTCTCTCTCTCTCTCTCTCTCTCTCTCTAAGAGCAGATGGTGTCTCCCTGGATGGACTGAAGTCTTCGAGACATCCAAAATCTTTGTAACCCATTTTAAGTCTCTCTCTCTCTCTCTCTCTCTCTCTCTCTCCTCTCTCTCTCTCTCTCTCTCTCTCTCTCTAAGAGCAGGTGGTGTCTCCCTGGATGGACTGAAGTCTTTTGAGACATCTAAAATCCTTGTAACTCATTTTAACTCCCTGGATGGACTGAAGTTATTGAGACATCCAAAATCCTTGTAACCCCTTGTAACATACACACACACCCACTCTCTCTCTCTCTCTCTCTCTCTCTCTCTCTCTCTCTCTCTCTCTCTCTAAGAGCAGATGGTGTCTCCCTGGATGGACTGAAGTCTTTTGAGACATCTAAAATCCTTGTAACCCAATTTAAGTCTCTCTCTCTCTCTCTCTCTCTCTCTCTCTCTCTCTCTCTCTAAGAGCAGGTGGTGTCTCCCTGGATGGACTGAAGTCTTTTGAGACATCTAAAATCCTTGTAACCCATTTTAAGTCTCTCTCTCTCTCTCTCTCTCCTCTCTCTCCTCTCTCTCTCTCTCTCTCTCTCTCTCCAAGAGCAGATGGTGTCTCCCTGGATGGACTGAAGTCTTTTGAGACATCTAAAATCCTTGTAACCCATTTTAAGTCTCTCTCTCTCTCTCTCTCTCTCTCTCTCTCTCTCTCTCTCTCTCTAAGAGCAGATAGTGTCTCCCTGCATGGACTGAAGTCTTTGAGACATCTAAAATCCTTGTAACCCTTTTTAAGTCTCTCTCTCTCTCTCTCCCTCTCTCTCACACTCTCTCTCTCTCTCTCTCTCTCTCTCTCTCTCTCTCTCTCTCTCTAAACCCATGTAATACGTTTATAAAACTCTTAAAAGTATAGGATTCTGTATATTTATCTCTTATATGTATGAACAATAGGCCTACCTCCCAAAAATATAATAAATGTAGGCCTATGGAGAATATACCAAAAACCCTTTTGTATTATACATACGAATGGTAGCTCAAAAGCCTTTAGTAATAGCATGATATTTTGCAATGCTTTTAAATGTAAATATTGAATGAATTTGCTCTTATTTTCTAAAATTAGTCGCTTGGAAAATGGTTGTGAAACATCATTCTAACTTATAGGTTAATCTGGGTTGAATATTTATGGCTGAATGTAGAATTTGTGGAAATAACATTGATTTCTGATGGAACTTATATTAGAAGTAATATATATATATATATATATATATATATATATATATATATATATATATATATATATATATATATATATGTGTGTGTGTGTGTGTGTGTACTGTAATACCAGTTTATAGGCCTATGTGTGTGACGCAAATCATTAGTAGGCCTATTACATTATACTGTAATTGATAATATTCAAATTGATATTCACGCTTAGGCCTTACAATCACCTGATTTAAAAAAAATAAAATGCTCATATGATTTACATACCTAAAATAACAATTAAAAAATGCAGACAAATTACCATATATTACGACGACAGAAAATTCATTAATGAATAGTATATATAAAAAAACTTTTAATGAAATGATAATTTTAATTAATCTAAAATAATATAAATTAAGAAATGCAAACAGGACATCTGCTGCCATCTATCGGGCTTTAGAGGCATATAAACAAACGGGTCTCAACTCCGGAAATAAATTAATAATCCCTGTTCCTTACAGAATCCTTGAATCCTTTCGGTTTTCTAAAACAGATCCTCCGGTGTCATCGTCGTGAACAGTAAGTAACTTTATGAATTGAACATTAAAACATAGCATTCCTATTAAATATGGGGTTGGAGAATATGTATAATGTTGTCTTATGATATTAAACTGCCTATCAAAAACGAAATCTATGTGAACTTTTGAATGTTTTGATGGCTGATGTACAGTATAGGCTACTATGAGAAACCAGAATAATGTTGATTAAATGCTTATACAGGATATCCTGTAAGGTATTCTGTGCTTTGATAGGTAAACGTCTATTGGCCTTAGTTTCATTGCATTTCAACAGAATACAAGGTCTATGTACTCCGTAGGGATTAGTGTAGTTAATTGACCATGAAGTGGGAACTGAATGCATTATTTGTAGGGTCTATTCAATGTTCCTTTGGCCCTTATTTACTCCTGCGTTATGTCCTTCTAGTCTTTTACCTCCATAAATCCTTTAAATCCCTCTGCATAATTAACGTTAAATCCCACTGCATGATTAACGTCGGGGATTTCGCCTTCCTTGCATTTGGGTCCAAATTTAGGTTTTACTATAGTTCCGGTCAGAACAACAATTTCTAATGTAAAGTAATGTTTTTCCTATAGGAAATATTCAGTTTTATTCGAAAAGGACATTTATTTTTGGGGCTAATAAATATTTAGCGAGATATATCATAATATATATGCAGGTAATGGAGGACATCCTGTGAGAACCTGGGGTTTAGGGTAGGGGAAAATACACTGGGAAAATGATAAATTATGGTAAAACAAATCTATTCGTCTCTAAGATTGAAGGAATATAAGTATCCTTCAGGCTAGATCTATCCAGTAGTCTAAGGTGTCTTTGCAGCTTCTGTTCTAACTAGCTGCTAGTGCTATTTTAGAAAAGTGTCAATCTCGTTTTCTATGCCGATACCCACTATATTCATTGTTGTGTTAGAGTGGTAAGGAAATTAAAGGGTTATTTCTTAGCCTAAGGTATATCCACCTAACCTGACATCGATCACTGAGGGTCCATGGGGGAATAGTACCTATAATTGTAGGCCTACCTCTATTCTGACTTACTTCTATCATGCAGTCCAGTCTCTTTATGCATGCCAAACAAACACCTGATCCCCAGGGCTGGGCCTTAAGGCCCAAATTTATTAATCTAATCCCAGGGCTGGGCCTTAAGGCCCAAATTTATTAATCTAATCCCAGGGCTGCATTATCCATAAGGCTGATTAGCCACAACCCCCCCCCCACCCCATATTAATTATGGGAGATCCCATTGAAAAACTAGAAAAGCACTCCGAGAGTGCAGACCTCCTCCACGGCAGCTTATTTCTCGAAACCAGCTTGCCTTTCCCAGATTCAATTTAGATTGTAGGCGTATTTGAAGACTGTGTGACAACCATGTGCGAACTTGGGGTCAAGGTTAGAGTTAATTTGGTCGACTTTTTACTCGACCTTGACCTCTGACCTAGGACTTTGAATCACTTCCATGTCTTAATTTAACAATTATTCCTTGAAAGTTTCACTATGAGTAAAATTGCAGCCAGGAATTTGTTCACAAACAAACAAACGGACAAATGGGCAAAAACATAACCTCCCCCAACTTTGTTGGTGGCGGTAACTAGGTATACTGGGTGCGAAAGCGCCAAAAACTAGTCATTTGCACTCATAGTAATGGTCATTAATACAAAATAGACACAAAATAACCTGTTGTAAAAATATGGCAAGAACTTCTAGTACTGTATCATAATTACATACAATTCATAGCCTATCCTAAAGTAGTGTTTGCTCCGCCATGGCTTGCTTTTCTCGCAAATAAAGATTATCTCATTGCTCCTCCATTTTGGCATGCAGTACGTGGATTTACTTCCCACAACAACCATGTGGATCATTATTTCAGATAATTTTTACTTGCAGACTAGCAAGAGTAACTATGCAGTACATATACTAAATGGCGAGGGTTTTAAATACACAGTAATTAATTATTGAAGTACTGTATTTCAGATGTAATTACACTGAATTTCTAAATAGATTCAACTTCCTTCTGGGCAACGTTGTCTTGTGACAGTAGTCATAATGAAAATGAAGAGGGTGGGAAAAAAATGCTATTTTAAAAAAACATCCAGGAACTATTGCATAAACACTTCGAAACTCTTAATTTTATGAAAAAGACCAGCTAGTGATTGCGTCAAAGTTGCTTTATACACGAAGCAGGACAGTTGTCAGAACTGAACACGAATGAAGCATGCGCAGTAACCCACCATCAGTCTCCCACAAGTAAACAATGTACTTCGACAATGAAATGGTGTTCGTATTTCAGTCGATTGATACGCATGTTATTATGCCTCGGCTCCCATTAGTCATGCAGGGAAAAATACCAAAATAGCCAGCCACTTGTTCTTTTCATATAGCAAATTCCAGTTTCGCTAGAAATTAATCTTCTTCATCTCCTCCCACTCCTATTGACCCAAAAGGCCTTGGTTAAATTTTACCAGGCGTCTCTATCTTGAGCTTGTAAATCAGTACTTCTCCATTCATCGCCTCCTAATTAAAGTATCATATATTAGCCACTTTCTTCCAACTGGTTATCTTGTGCTTTATGCATGTCTGACCATTTTTGTTGGTGCAAACTACAGTATTATACTTGTTTATGTTTCACCACCCCGTATATATTATAAACGTTTTATGGAGGATCGTGGGAAACAGTGTCTTTTTGTGGTGGGGAAACTCCAAATTTTAGTGTATTACAACAGGCACCAATGGTAAATGTTGGGTAAATCCCAACAAAACTAGCTGATAAAATACACATCTATGTGTCATGGGAAAACTAGAATATGTCATAATCGAAGCTCACCTAGCTGTATTATACTCGTTATTTACTGGTGGAGGTATTTGCCCCCATGTGCCCCCTGACCCCCCTACGTTACCTCTCATTTAATATGACTCGTAGCATCATATGACCTTATATGAATTAAGTATTATGTAGTTTGTGCTTACCTTAAATACAATACCTTCTGTTAGTTTGTCAACGGCCTCCTGGGCACAATTTTAATCTTAGAGTAATGAAACTTGCAGGGATTAACGGTTGTGTAAAAAGCTGGAAATGATTAAATTTTGTAAGGTCACGGTCACGGTTGAGCAAAAGGTCAAGAAATAAGCTGCCGCGGCAGAGGTCTGCGCTCTACTGAGTGGCCCTCAAGTTTTTAGTTTTTTGTTAAATAACCAAGCTTTCAATATTGATTATGTATGATAGTCTGGGAAATTCATGAGTTTATGTTTTTAACCAATATTAATTCAAAGATGATGATGCCCCCTCAACATATTTCAAGACATTTCTGTAATTTGTAGTTTGTTGAACTTCCCCTCATTCTTCATAATTCGTATTTATTTTTTACATGTACAGTTTTTATACATATCCTGTAATAGATTAAAAGTGTCTATATCATAATGTACCTCTCTCTTGCTTTCAGATTCTACTTGGACAGTCAGTGTAAAGAAAAGTTCTTCGGTGAGAAATGTTTTCATCTAATCTTCGGTTGTCTCACTTCAGGCATTGCGTTTGCTAAATGTAATACCCTGTTGCCTTCCCTGCTCTATATGTTACTGTTTATACAAATGGAAACTATTCGATAATCAAATATCAGTGATTTTCATAAAAACTGATGCTTTGGCATGCAATCCTTTTGCAATTAGTAAAGAACTAATATTCTGATAGCGTTTAAAGCGCTAGTGGAAAACTGTGGTAATTATATTACTAAGTGATTTGTATCGATGCATTCCGAGGGAATTAAAAACATTGTGAAATGAGTCAGAATGTAAATCGGTCTGACAGCGAGGTTGTATACTTAGTTCCCTGCAAAGAAAAGCATACTGCTTCTCAAATTATCTGTGCTGGCAAATCTCAGTTAGACTTGATAAAGATTCATCTTTCGTATGTGGGTTCGCCTAACCTGCCCGTCGTCACTTCAGGAAATGGCAGCGCAACTAAGAAACTTGGCAGCCAAGGTCATTGTAGCCTAGTTAAGAATAGGTGGAACAGTCAGCCGAGAAAGAAAAATCAAAGATGCCTGCCCAATGATAAGTCACAAACATCGCTTCCTGCACCTGCGCCGCCAGTTAGCACTGATTCCCCTTTTAAAACTCGTGCTTATGATGCTGGGCCTCGGGCAAATGTTGCCGATGTCTGCGATCCTCTGTCTCTAATTCAAAGTTCTGGTGAAGTAAAGAATAATGGCGGCCAAAATGATGCATTGAACGTAGATGAGTTTTGCAATTTACTCCTTGACATTTCAGAACAGGGTATTATTTCAGAAGATAGAGACAATTTCCAGTTAAGCAATAAGGAGATGTCATGTAAAGTGCCGTTTTCAACAGCACACAATCCTAGAGACAGTTTAGAGACTGTGTTTGCTAACGGTGGAAGTGAAGTTTCCTTCCCTGCGTGCGATAATCCTTCAAGCGACTTTTATTCAGATAAAGACATAGTCCCATCGTTACGGCAAGCTGATTCGTGTGGTGGCACCAGCTATGCTCAGCCTCACATGGAGCGTCAGTTGCTGTCCAACGAACTAGTTTGGACTCGGCAAGCGCCAAGACCTACAGTTATGCCTGTGACCTCTTCCTCAAACATGATGTGGACTTGTGATCAAGAAAATATAGTTGAGGATTTGTTGGGTTCATTTGAGGACACCCAGTCAATTTCAAATAGTGGACAGGCAGCCTCGTGTAGTTATCCTCAGGTGAAAGGTAGTTTATATGACCAAGAGAAATTTCATGATTCTGGCATGACATTTAACACATCGAATTCTCAAAATATAGTTTCGGAGTCAAACGTACCAGTAGCCGAAATATTAGATACCTGTAAGGATGAGAAATTTCAAAACTCTCTTGACTATACTATGCCTGATATAAAGTTTTCAGAAGCCTCCAAAGAGTCGATAAAATCAAACGAAGTCTCAAATATCAATGACATAATATCAGATGTAGCTGATATTCTTGATGAGATTCATACCACAAATGATACCAAGTTAACTGTTCCCAAAGAGAATTTCTTCCTTGATCCTGTACCGTCCAATTCGTCAGTTCCCGGTCGAATGTCCTCTTGTTCATCAAGTGTTGATGAAAAGTCACAATTAGATGATTTTATGACAAGTTTGGATGGGACAGCTGACTTCACATTGGATACATTTTTCCAGACCCCTGGAAGCATCCAAAAGGCAAATGAAAATGCTGATAGTAAGAGTACTGGAGGGTATCTGTCTAATGAAAGTGGAAATAACACATACTATGAAGATTCCTCTGAGAAATCGGAGTCGGCTCTGATATTCAGTGAACTGATTACCTCTCCTGAAGAATATCAAAATAATTCTGTCAAGTCTTCAAATGTATCTGAAAGTAAGATCTGTGACACGGCTAATACTCGTGAAATTGCACAAGCTACAATAACAAGCACGAGTCTGCAAGCAAAGAATATTCAGCCAAACTGTAGTTCTGCGGATTCTTCAGGAATACCGAAGAGAGTGGCATTCAAAGTACGCCCTGCCGGCAAGCCAAGCAGGAGCTTTGATAAGGGACGTAGTTCGGAAAAGATCTCTCGTAGTATACCTAAACTTTTTCAGCCGACTTCAGGTAAAGATAGACCTACGAAAGTTGATTTTAGATCTCGTAAGCTGGTTGAAGCTTGTACAGAACAGCTGATTGGAAATGGCCCTAAAAAGAATCCTTTTAGCCCTGAATATACTCCCTTCAAATACTTTTCTACCCCTCATGAAGAGCCTAGAGTAGAGAGAGCATCTTCCACAAGGGACAGTATTAAGCATAAGCAAAATAATGTAATACTGCCCATAGGAAAGACTGGTATGAGCATTGCTATTCCTAATACAGTTAAGACAGACATGGTGTCGTTTATACCAGCTGGAGAAAAGGTATGCGAATCCTCAACCAAGATATTACCTGGAAATACCTCAGGTGATCAACTGAATGCCAGAAGGGACTCTCTTTCCAGTCGTCCCAAGAAGTCTGTCTTCCAGTATATAAAACCCAGCCTTCAAAATGCCGATTATATTGCGACCTCATCGGCAAACCCCAAAAGTATTGGAACGTTGAATCAAGTAATACAACAAACCATTTTGGAAACTACCGATGTGTTGGTGTCAGTACCCTCTTCGACTGTTACGTTTTCAAGCGGCGGACAGCTGGTTACTCCTTATTCTCAGAATTCAAACTGCAAACCTATTTATGTAGTGTTACCGTCAACATCAAATTCTATCAATAATGGAGTTAATCACTATAGCTTACCCATAGCCAGCATTACGTCACAGGCTGGCAAGCCAAAAACAAACTCGATCAGTACTCTTCAAATTGTACAAGTCGACGGGAGAGACACTATTTTAAAACAAAGCTTGGTAAAACCAGTTTGGTCTATTACAGCAGCAGGCTCCTGTGTAAGTACCAGCGTAAGTAAGAAAGCTAGTGATAAGATCTCCGAGCCCATTAGAATAACGGTGAGAACCAGACCAAGGACAATAGCCCCTAATCAGGGAGGGTCAGACGATAGACTGAAAATGAAGTGCGCTCATAGTTCCATACCAAGAGCTGTGAAGAATAGAAATCTTGTGAAAGAGTTGAAGATTCATTTTCCGACTGTATCGGAAGCAATCCTGCAACAGCTGACCATTCCTCCTCAAGCTGTAAACAGAGGATTTTTAACCAGGCATGACTTGCAGAACCTTCATAATCAAGCCCTGAAGTTACACTTGAGTATAGTGTACAGAAATCACGTGACAAAGTGCACGAATTACGATTGCGAAACGTGCCGTAATTTTGTGGGTCAGCAAGACTCTCTGAAGTGGTCATTGAAGGAGCAACAGAATAAATCTAAAAATGGCGGTAAAAATAATAAAGGCAAAAAAGGCCCAGTAAAGCCTAAGAAAGCGGTGAAAAAGTGCATCCGTACCAAGAATACCAACGGCGAGGAGGACGACCCGACGTATGAGCCACCCGTTAGCTATTTCAAGGCGTGGAAAAGGAAAATCGACACTAATTGGTGTAGACAACCAATGAAAATACTGAAAGTAAGTGGTCACATTGGTTCCGATCATGTGAATGATACAGAGAAGCATAATATTTGTTTCAGAAATATACAGCCGACGGGTAATGCAACCGAGAAATGTATGAATTCTCTCAAGCGTTCGTTGTCGGAACCGGCTATAACAAGCGTCAGACAAAATCCAGATGATACTAGTAAGCACACTCAAGATGATATGAATATTAAGTACAGTGAAAGTCATCCCAAACTTCAGTACACGGTAACATTACCTACGGTTGACGCCAATGGGAATAGGGTATTCATGGAAAATTTCAGTGAGAAGGTCAATGATAATATCCACCAAGTTCCAGCAGTGTCCAGTGAAAGTAGCGTGATGTACCAGCCACCCCTTGTTGAAGAAAGAAAAGGTTAGTTTCTTATGCTTATGTTTTTGTTCCTATACAGATACAAATAATTATCTGTTAGATATTATTATTATTATTATTATTATTATTACTACTACTACTACTACTACTACTACTACTACTACTACTACTACTACTACTACTACTACTACTACTAGCAAAGCTACAGCCCTAGTTACAAAAGCAAGGTGCTATAAGCCCAAGGCTCTAACAGGGAAACATAGCCCAATGAGGTAAGGAAATAAACTATATGAGAAATAATGAACAATTAAAATAAAATATTTTAAAAACAGTTATATCATCAAAACCGATATTTCATGTATAAACTATAAAAAGACTTATAGTCAGCCTGTTCAACTTAAAAACATTTGCTGCCAGTTTGAACTTTTATGTCTTCAGCATCAGCTGTAAAGGTCATTCAGACGTTAACTAGGTAGTTAGCGGGAGATTGGTGGGAGGAGACAACTCGCCTGCCCGATAGTTTTGCAGTAGAAGTGCCTAGAAGGTAAAAGCATGTTGTAAACAGAAATTTGTTCCTTCGAGAATGCAAACCTCGTGCTCCATGTGTTGTGTTCCTATTAAAGAGAGTGACTGTATGCAGTTCTCTTAAAGGCAGGGAATGTATGCAGTTAAGATTGTAAACAGTTCCCCTACTGAGGAGATGATGCTGCCTATCTGGGAGACAGTGTACTTCTCTTGAAATGTTACTTGAATCAGTTGTATTTCCCCATCATCAGGAGGAATTTTCCCATTGATGCTTTTAAGTGTTCTCGCTTTCTTTCATGGCCATTGTGATCTTCGTTATATGCTGGGAATGCATAAAGTATCCCTGAGTGCAAAACATTTGTAGTGCCAGTATTCTCTCCCTCCTCTATCTCTTTGTAGGACAGCCCCCTTTGGGGATGTTATTGACGAAGGGTATGGTTGTGTAGAAAAGCCTTTTGCTCAGTTCCTTCAGACTTAGCGATCACTTTTATCTTTTGGGAGGGAGTGACGGTACTCTCCCGCTGACTGGTACCTTCTAGGTCAGTCAAGTATACTTAAATACAGAGGCCAAGGGAAGGTTGGGCATTGTGTTCTCCTTTCCCCTTTCCCCTTTCCCCTTTCTTGTCGGGACAAGGGAAGATTTTTCCTTGCCTTAAGGGTCCTTCTCCCCTCAGAACATGCTGCTAACTGGTGCCTTATGAGTTTGTTGGCATTTGTTAGCCTGGTCAATAAGGGAGTTGGTCATGATCCTCCCTGAGCCAAGTGGTGCTCATGTGGGTAGTGATCGTTACTTCTTGATTCGCTTAGGAGTATTTTTCTTTATGGTCAATACCTTCAGGCTCAGTTAGGAGGTGAGACTTGTGTGGTAGTTAGCTTTTAGTATCTTATCAGGTGAACTGTCCTCCCTGGATCAGACACTAACCTTTTGGACAATCGAGGGTAAAGACTCAATTTTTCTCCTTTGGAGGGAGAGATGCTCGTTATGACTTTTCATATCAACACCATGTGAGAGGTTCTTAAAGGGGTCAAACACTGACGTCATAGGGATCCAGTCCTTGTTGAGTAAACCTCAACTCTAATGCTTAGAAGAAGCTGAAGAAGTCCAGGAAGACAGATTGCAGAGAGTCTTGAGGCTCCGAGCAATATTTCTTCTTGTACGTGAGAGAGAGAGGTGTGGTACGGTATTATGTACTTCCAAGGATCAAGAAAGGGAACGCAACTCTGTGCTACAGGAGCTTGATCTCATATGGTACTGACCCCATGCACTGGCAGACAAGATTAAGGGTTCTGTCCTTTTCTTAGTTCTTGTACAGGATGTTTGAGGAACACTTTGGGGTGTCTTCCTAGAAATATATCGGTATTATTATTATTATTATTATTATTTGCTAAGCTACAACCCTAGCTGGAAAAGCAAAATGCTATAAGCCCAGGGGCCCCAACAGGGAAAATAGCCCAGTAAGGAAAGGAAAGAAGGAAAAATAAAATATTTTAAGAAGAGTAACATTAAAATAAATATTTCCTATATAAACTATGAAAACTTTAACAAAACAAGAGGAAGAGAAATTAAATAGAATAGTGTGCCTGATTGTACCCTCAAGCAAGAGAACTCTAACCCAAGACAGTGGAAGACCATGGTACAGAGGCTATGGCACTACCCAAGACTAGAGAACAATGGTTTGATTTTGGAGTGTCCTTCTCCTAGAAGAGCTGCTTACCATAGCTAAAGAGTCTCTTCTACCCTTACTAAGAGGAAAGTAGCCACAGAACAAATACAGTGCAGTAGTTAACCCCTTGAGCGAAGAAGAATTGTTTAGTAACCTCAGTGTTGTCAGGTGTGTGAGGACAGAGGAGAATCTGTTAAGAATAGGCCAGACTATTCGGCGTATGTGTAGGCAAAGAGAAAGAACCGTAACCAAAGAGAAGGATCCAACGTAGTACTGTCTGGCCAGTCAAAGGACCCCATAACTCTCTGGCGGTAGTATTTCAACGGGCGGCTGGTGCCTTGGCCAACCTACTACCTATGAAAGGGAAGGAATGTAGGTCTTTGTGGGGTTCCTTCACATTCATGTGATAAAAGATGGGGCCTCGGTGGTGAGAGGAACCAGTGCTCGGTTCCTCTCCTTGCATGGGCAACAAGGCATATTCTCGCATGATCACAATCTTGAATATGATCCTGGGCCTTCACATGGCTGCTAGAGCTGGTTTAAAGGCCACTTATGAATGGCAGAAGCAAGGGACAGTGCCATTGCCATATCAAGCTGGACAATGCCATAGAGACACGACGGTTTCCACTTGTTCTTGTTCACATTACCAGAACAGAAATGCTGGTCTCTTCATAGCTTTTTCCCGTGCATAAACATTAACAGGAACAAGTAGTCGGTCTTCAAGCTCTTAAGAGCAATGAGACTTTTTATGCTTACAAGTAATCGAAACCTAAAATTGGTTTGTTCCGTAACCGAAATACAAACCACGCTATTTACAAAGGGTATTACTTTTAGCGCAGCTGAAATGACGAGCCAATAGTTTTTAACGAGGGTTAATTACCCCCGCGCTAGTTAGCGGGGGGTGGGGAAGGGTAGCTTGCTACCCCTCCCCCCTCCACACACCGGTGACTTGCTTCACTTCACTTTTGGCTCGGCGGTGATCAGACGTGTCTGTTCATCGCCTTCGTGACAGCCTTTAATTTTCTGCTTTTTCTTTTCAGCTTGTGTGATTGGTTGGAAGTTGACCTTCAGTTATTTTCTTTTATTTAATATGCGTACATGCCCTGGAGTTGCCGGCCGTCCTTGTGGGACTTTCATGTCGGACGTGATTACGGATCCTCACACCCTCTGCCCTCAATGTCGGGGCCGACGGTGCGACCAGGATAACATGTGCCGTGAGTGCAGGGAGTGGTCTGCCTCCCAGTGGGAGAGGTTTGGCCGTCGGCGTAAGAAGAAGTCCAAGAGAGACCGTTCTCCTCCGGGGTTAGCCTTGAAGGAGGAAGGTTCTCGGGACTCTTCTTCCGCCGCCCAAACCTCCTCCGAAGCTCCCCCTCGTCCGCCTCCTAAGGAGAGTCGTCCGAGTGGGAGCGCAGGCCCTTGTTCTGTTTCCCTACCTTCGGTGGGGGGAGAGGGCGTCGCCTCCCATAGCGAGGCGGTTCCCCCTCCTCCTCCGGGGGAGGTTATTGATAATACTGTAATGCCTTATCCAGTGATGATCTTTTACAGATTTGGTCGTCCCTGGGGCTTAAGGGCTTGCCCTCCAGGGTCGCTCTTATTGATCTTGTCTCGTTGGGGGCCGCTGTTAAACAATCGCCGGTGGTAGCGGAGGTAGACCCTCTGTCTATTGTCGACGTCGTGGTGACAGAGGCCTCCGACGTGGCTGGGCCTTCCGACGCAGGTGCTGTTGCTGGTGATGGTGCTCTAGGCTCTCCTCCTCCTTCCGTGCATCCTTCGAAGGGGGAAGTGAGTCCTTCGGTCTCGACTGCTGCCCAGCTTCCTTCTGAGGGAAGTGTTTTGACGGAGACTCCCCTTCGGAGGACCGATGGTCCCGACGATCTCCCCCGAGGCCGCCTCCGCCGTAAGGCTCACCGCCCTCTACGCCACAAGGGCCTCCCTTCCCCTTACAGGGGGACTAAGAGGCGCCTTTTTGGGTCTTCGTCCTCCGGGGGGGACTCTCCTCGTCAGCCTCAACCGACTGCTCCGCCCTCCTTGAACCTCTCTGCAGACCGCTCACCATCTCCTGCCGGATCTTCGCCTTCTGGAGAACTCGTCACCCGACGGGCAACGGTCCCTTCGGGGCTAAGGGATTCTTCCCTTACGCGAGCAGGGCTAGCGCACAAGCGCTCTCCTGCTCGCCAGCGATCTCCTGCTTGCCAGCGATCTCCTGCTCGCCAGCGATCTCCTGCTCGTCGACGATCTCCTGCTCGCCAAGACTCTCCTGCTCGCCGACGCTCACCTGCTCGTCGGCTCTCTCCTGATGTTCGCCCCCCTCGCCAGCGCTCTCCTGCTCGTCAGCTCTCTTCCGAGCGTCAGCGCTCATTTGAGGACCATCGCCCTGCGGTCTCTGACCACCCTTTAGTTCCTGCTGAACTCCCTGCTCACCATCCACCTGGTCCTGTGGCTACGCAACATTGTGCTGCGCGTGTGTCAGAAACACATGTTCGCCAACGCGCCAGCGATCTTCCCGTTCCTGCTCGTGAACGCGCCGCACCACCTGTCCTCTCACAGGACACGCGTCGACCTTCTGCTCGCCAGCGATCACCAGCTCGCCAGCGGTCACCTACACATGCTGCTCGCCATCGCACGACCCTGCATGATCGCCCGCTTACGCATGCTGCTCCTCATCGCACTACCCTGAACGATCGCCCTCCTGCGGATGCTGATCACCATCGCACCCTTTCACGCGATCATTCACCTGCGCATGCTGCTCGCCATCGCACAACCCTGCACGATCGCCCGCTTACGCATGCTGCTCCTCATCGCACAACCCTGAACGATCGCCCTCCTGCGGATGCTGATCACCATCGCACCCTATCACGCGATCATTCACCTGCGCATGCTGCTCGCCATCGCACAACCCTGCACGATCGCCCGCTTACGCATGCTGCTCCTCATCGCACAACCCTGAACGATCGCCCTCCTGCGGATGCTGATCACCATCGCACCCTTTCACGCGATCATTCACCTGCGCATGCTGCTCGCCATCGCACAACCCTGCACGATCGCCCGCTTACGCATGCTGCTCCTCATCGCACAACCCTGAACGATCGCCCTCTTGCGGATGCTGATCACCATCGCACCCTATCACGCGATCATTCACCTACACATGCTGCTCGCCATCGCTTACCATCACGCGGTCATTATCGCCAGCGATCTTCTTCACCTACGCGGCAGCACGATCCCTCGCCGTCGCGCCGTCGCGCCATCGCTTGCGTTCGTCGCCTCGGACACGTGTTCATTTACCTGCCCACCCTCACGCCCACTCGCCTGCGCGCCCGCGCAATCGCTTGCCTGCGCGCCCGCGCAATTGCTCGCCTGCGCGCCCGCGCGATCGCTCGCCTGCGCGCCCGCGCGATCGCTCGCCTGCGCGCCCGCGCGATCGCTCGCCTGCGCGATCGCTCGCCTGCGCGACCGCTCGCCTGCGCGCCCGCGCGACCGCTCGCCTGCGCGCCCGCGCGACCGCTCGCCCGCGCGACCGCTCGCCTGCGCGCCCGCGCGACCGCTCGCCCGCGCGACCGCTCGCCCGCTCGCCCGCGCGACCGCTCGCCCGCGCGACCGCTCGCCCGCGCGATCACCCGCGCGACCATTCGCCTTTGCGCGACCGTTCGCCCTCGCGCGACCATAGTTCGCGGCGAATTCCACAGCCGGTGGTAGCAGCAGGGACGCGTGCTCCTAGACGGCACTCGGGATCACCTCCATCCAAGCACAGGTTGGTATTGCAGGACGAAGACAGGTCAGTACAGCATTCTTCCCCACCTTCTTTTCAGGCAGGTACCGTCGTGTCCACTCCAAAGGATCGCCCGATCCCTTTCACCTTAGCGAGGATTTCGGACTCTGTGTCCTTTGAGCAGCAGACTTGGTTTGGTCCGCTGGCACGGGCGTTAGTGAGGGTTATGAAACCAGCACTCGCCGGCCAGGGTAACAAACCAGCGGCTGTCTCTCCTACGCTGAAGAGAAAGAGAGGAGTGGACTTCGTGGTGACTTCCCCCAGGGCGAATTTGGTTCCCAAGAGGTCGGTCTCGAGGGTCCCCTCTCCTGCACGAGTACTCTCTCCTTCTCCCGTGGACGAGGCCTTTCCGTCCTCAGGTGAGTCCAGTGGGGCGGTAGTCTTCCCCTCGGCACCAGGGGGGGAGACTTCGCTTCAGGCAGGAGAATCGTCTCGTGAGGAAGGGGCCCCTCGAACCTCGTTGTTGGGATCCTGTATCCCTCCCAGGAGGGAACCCAAGGATTCCAAGACCATCCCTAAATCCTCTGTAAGGATTCGTCAGGAACCCACGACTACCCAGGGGAATGTCCACGTATCACCCCAGGAAGAGATTCCTGGGGCAGGAGACTTAGCTGCCAGCCCGCAGGGAGGAGAACAGCAAGAGTCTGAACATGCCTTCTGGCAGGTCCTAAGCCTGATAAGGCAACTTAACAGTCTTACGGATCCAGTCATCCCCCCCGTGAAGGCAAAGGCACGATTCTGGATGAAGTGTTTGACGTTCGGAAGGCCCCTAAGACCAGTGCAGCTCTGCCCTGGTCTCGGGGGCTGAAGAGTGCCAGAGCTAGGCCCAATGCTCAGCTCGCACTTCTTGCCTCCTCCAGTCGTTCCACTGCCGGGAACAAACTCATCCCTCCTCCTCGCCTTCAGCAGAGGAGGTATTTCGAGATCCTGGGTGAGCACAACCTCGCTCTTCCTCTCCATCACTCTGTGGAGGAGCTGGCGAAGGGAGTTCCCTTGGAGAAACTCTCTGCCCGGCAGGTGTCGTTCTCGGCGGCAGAGATCCTTAACCACGAGAAGGTCGCTAAGTGTGCCATGCAGGCCACTTCGTGGCTGGACTTCTGGTTAGGATCTCTGGGCATCCTATTGCGATCGGAGGACTTGTCCAAGGAGACCAATAGGAAGGCCCTAGAGACCTTCTTGCTCTCGGGCACCCGTTCCATCGAGTTTTTGGCGCACCAGGTTATCACCCTGTGGGCCAACTCGGTGTTGAAGCGTCGCGATGCTGTGTCCGAGAGATTCCATCCGAAGGTCCCCGCCGTAGATGTGTGTAGGCTCCGACATGCCTCCCTCCTGGGGGAGAGCCTGTTTGAGCCTCAAGACTTGGAGCGAACGGCTGAGAGGTAGAGGAAATCCAGCACGGACTCCCTCCTCCACAGGGCCCTTACAACTCGGCCCTATAAGCCTCCAGCCCCGCCACAACAGCAGCAACAGCCTCGTAAGGCTCCCAAACAGGCACCGGCAGCTAAGAAAGTGGTGTCTAAGCCCCAGCCCTTTCCAGCCAAGGTCAAGAGGGGCGGTAAGTCCTCCAGGGGAGGCAAAACTTCTAGGGGTGGCGGCCGCGGCCGCAAGCCCTAGGGGTGGCAGTCCCCCTGCGTGTCCACCTGTGGGGGGATGCCTTCAGAGTTGCGTCCGCAGGTGGCAACATCACGGGGCCGATGCTTGGACGGTCTCAGTGATCGGCCAAGGTTATCGCGTCCCGTTCACGTCATCTCAACCTCCCCTGACAGCGAATCCAGTGTCGTTGAGCTCCTATGCCATGGGATCGGCAAAGGGGCTGGCCCTTCAGGCCGAAGTCGAGACCACGTTCGAGAAGGGTGCTCTCCAGGAGGTCGTGGACGGCTCTCCAGGCTTCTTCAGTCGACTCTTTCTTGTAAAGAAGGCTACTGGAGGCTGGAGACCCGTCATCGATCTCTCGGCTCTGAACAGGTTTGACAAACAAACCCGGTTCAGCATGGAGACAGCAGACACGGTAAGACTTGCGGTGAGACCACAAGACTTCATGTGTACACTGGATCTAAAGGATGCGTACTTCCAGATCCCAATCCATCCGTCTTCCAGGAAGTACCTGAGATTCTGCCTAGACAACAAGATCTACCAGTTCAAGGTGCTGTGTTTCGGTCTCTCCACAGCTCCTCAGGTGTTCACCAGAGTGTTCACCCTGATTTCGACTTGGGCGCACAGGAACGGCATTCGTCTCCTTCGTTACCTAGACGATTGGCTGATCCTAGCAGACTCGGAGTCGACCCTTCTTCGACACCGAGACAGGCTTCTAGATCTTTGCCAGGATCTGGGGATCGTGGTAAACCTCGAGAAGTCCTCTCTGCAGCCGTCCCAACGACTGGTTTATCTATGCATGCTAATAGACACCAATCTCCACAAAGTCTTTCCATCAGACGACCGGATAGCAAGGCTGAGGAGGGTGGCGGAACCTTTCCTCAGGCGAAAAGAACTCCCCGCCCAATCGTGGTTGCGTCTCTTAGGCCACCTATCCTCCTTGGCCCGTCTGGTTCCAAACAGCCGCCTCAGGATGAGATCCCTTCAATGGCGGCTCAAGTCCCGGTGGAATCAAGGATCCGATTCCCCGGACATTCTGATCCCAATGGGGTCTCTGGAACAGACGGACTTGCGGTGGTGGCTGGCCGACGAGAACCTGCGAAAGGGAGTGAGTCTTCTCGTCCTCCCCCTGGAATTGACTCTGTTTTCGGACGCGTCAAAAGAAGGGTGGGGGGCGCACGTTCTGAACCAGAGGGCCTCAGGCCTTTGGTCAGAATCAGAAAAGTGCCTACACATCAACCTGCTAGAATTGAAGGCCGTCTTTCTGGCCCTTCAACAGTTCCAACGGTTCCTGGCGGGTCACTCCGTGGTGGTGATGAGCGACAACACCACGGTAGTGGCTTATATCAACAAGCAGGGAGGCACTTTTTCGCAACAGCTATCCCATCTTGAAGTAGAGACTCTGAGGTGGACCGAAACCCACTCGATAACACTATCAGCTCGCTTCATTCCTGGCAAGAGGAATGTGCTCGCCGACAGTCTGAGCAGGGCTTCGCAGATAGTGAGTACCGAGTGGTCTTTGGATCCTCAGATAGCCAACAAAGTCCTGACTTTGTGGGGTTCCCCGACGGTGGACTTGTTCGCGACAGCCTTGAACTTCAAGCTGCCCCTGTACTGCTCACCAGTCCCGGACCCCAAGGCACTCTGGCAAGATGCTTTCCAGCAACGGTGGGACAACATCGACGTGTACGCCTTCCCACCATTCTGTCTGATGAGAAGGGTGCTCAACAGGACCAGACTATCGGTCAACTGTTCCATGACTCTAGTAGCTCTGCTATGGCATTACGCGGAATGGTTTCCGGACCTTCTGCAACTCCTGACGGAACTCCCAAGGGAGCTTCCTCCACGACACGAGCTTCTCAGACAACCCCACTCCGGTGTCCCTCACAGGGCCGTAGCCTCGCTTCGGCTTCACGCCTGGAGACTATCCAGCGTCTCCTCGCGGAGAGAGGCTTTTCGCAACAGGTTGCGGAGAGAATGTCTCGGCACCTGCGAAGGTCCTCTGAGGGAGTTTACCAAGCGAAGTGGAGAGTCTTTTGTGGTTGGTGTCGTGGAAGGGGTATCTCTCCACTCGATGCCACTATTCCAGCAATAGCGGACTTCCTTGTGTATCTGCGAGAAGAAATGCGCCTTTCTGTCTCGGCAGTGAAAGGCTATCGCTCAGCCTTAAGCTTGGCCTTCAGATTGAAGGGCGTGGATATTTCTTCATCGCTAGAACTCTCTTTACTCATACGTAGCTATGAGCTTACCTGCCCCCAGTCGGAAGTGAGACCCCCTCCTTGGAACGTGGTTCGAGTCCTCAGGTCTCTCAAGAGACCTCCCTTCGAGCCATTACGCCAGGCCTCCGATCGCCACCTGTCTTGGAAGACGGCTTTCCTACTCGCCTTGGCCTCGTCCAAGCGAGTTAGTGAACTTCATGGTCTCTCGTACGACATCGCCCATTCAAGGGGATGGGGGGAGGTAACGTTCAGGTTCGTCCCTGAGTTTGTGGCCAAGACTCAGAATCCTGGAGTGCCGGATCCTCGGTTCGACTCTTTCAGGATCGCGAGTCTCCGTTCTGTAACAAACGACCCATACCAGCTGTTACTATGCCCAGTGAGGTGTCTGAGGTACTACTTGAAGAGAACGGCTGCAGTCCGTCCTCATGTGCGAGCTTTGTTTGTGAGCACAGGCAGGACAAAGAGGAGGGTCACCAGGAACACCATCTCTGCTTGGATTCGAAGGGTTATCCACCATGCCCTGAATCCTGACCCTCCTCCGTCACGTCGCCCCCGGGCCTACGATGTCAGGGGTATTGCTACATCCCTGGCCTTCAAGAGAAACTTCTCTGTGACGCAGGTACTTCAAGCTGGGGTCTGGAAGCGTCAAACGACCTTCACAGCCCACTACCTGCAAGACGTGACCCACAGGAGCCTCGATACGTTCTCTATCGGCCCTGTGGTGGCTGCACAACAGCTGGTCTAACCTCAGGCTCCTTTTTGGACAAGTAGCAGTAGGTTGAGGGCGTTGTTACCCGGTCTTAGTCTGTGTGAATGAAAGAGTATGTCTGACCCTTACTTCTTTCTTCATTCTCCCCTCTCTTGGGGAAGCAGCATCCTGGTCCTCGCATAGCTGACCTCGACCTCTGCAGGTAACCCATGCTTCTTTGTGCTCCTAGTATTAAGCTTAATACTGTTGCGTCTCCCATACCCTGACGAGGTGGTATGGGGAACATCCTATCCTAGAATTCCTATCTGAAGGTCTCAAGGTCAACTTCATAGGACGAGTCACACTGTCCTCCTCACACTACTTATGTAGGCCACTCGTTCCTAGCGATGCTAGGAACCTGTGAGGTACAGGGGCTCCCTCTCTCTAGTGCTGCTCACTGAGGGATCGAGCCCCCGGGCAAGCCGAAGTCAGTAAGGCTGGGGACTTTCCACCCTTCCTAAGGGGTAAGTCACCCTTTGTAAATAGCGTGGTTTGTATTTCGGTTACGGAACAAATGACAAATTCGAAGATAATTTGTATTTTTCCTAACCATACAAACCTTAGCTATTTACACATATGTGCCTGCCATCCCTGACCCCCAAGTCAAGTCCTACCTCTAAGTGAAGTGAAGCAAGTCACCGGTGTGTGGAGGGGGGAGGGGTAGCAAGCTACCCTTCCCCACCCCCCGCTAACTAGCGCGGGGGTAATTAACCCTCGTTAAAAACTATTGGCTCGTCATTTCAGCTGCGCTAAAAGTAATACCCTTTGTAAATAGCTAAGGTTTGTATGGTTAGGAAAAATACAAATTATCTTCGAATTTGTCATGTCCAAGCTCAGACAAGCGACAAGGCATTCTCTCACATACTTGCGATTGGGAATATGATCCTCGATCTTTTTGTGATTGGTCTCTTAGTATATCTTGGGTTAAGGGAAACACTGCCACACACTAGTGCAGTGATGAACAAAATCCCCTGTCAGCTATGTTTTTTATGTGGGAATACTGCACCTTATTTGCCTCCATACATGAATTAGAGAAAAAAAAAATAAAATAAGAACCCCATTATTGCATCGTAATCAAAGTTTTTTCTTAGAAAATCTTCAATCACATGTTCACAATCTTGGGAAGTCGACAATGCTTTTCGAGCATTCGCACTCGGTTGACAGGATACTTTTTAATGGATTGAATATGATCCCTACATCATTGCGTGTCAGAAAGGGTTCTTCTTCTTTGGGGTTCACATTGCTCTACCTGCTTGCCATTCAATTGAGCAGGAAACTTCCGGTATTCTTCTCTCCATTCCCAGACCATTGACAGCATTCGAGGACACATTCCAATATCCTTGGAATTCTAGACGCTTATACATATCCACCCATTTTACCGTATTGCTAATTACTCAACAGTCGGTTGACGACCTTGAGGCTTAAGCTTAGTATGTCCCTGATCCTTCCCAAGCAAACACATACCTAATGGTACCTGGTTCAGCTCATTTTCTTTCTTCCTCTGTCAGGGAAACTCCTCTATCTTTGCCTCTAAGAATACCGCTCAGCCCTCGATCAAAGTTTCAACTAGGACTTGGGCTTAAACTCTTCACAAGATTCGACAATAAAAACCCGAGTCCTTTGAGTTGCACTTCTTGCCATAACCACCCTGCAAGTCCTAGGTTTAAAATCAAAGTGGGAGCAAAGCAGCCTGTAGGGTGTGCGAGGCTTACCCGCCACCCTCCAGCTAAATAGTGTCACCTTGTTATAGGAGCTGTATCCAGCTTTATTGAAAGCATATTCTTAATAAAGGACTTAGGTTTACAAAGGAAAAATGAAAAATATTTTGAAAATCTGTGATTTTGTCATTGTTTAGCCATGTTCAAGCTTTTCAGCTTATGTGAACAGTTTTTTAGAGTCAATATTATACAATATTTATATAATATGTAGTTTTTATTTCATTGACATGACCTGTATGAATTAGGATAGTTATTCATTACTATTTTTTTTGCTCACTTTAGTGTATAGTTATTTTTAAAATGAGAAATAAGTTTCAAAGTCTATCACTCAAACTTTCTTCCATTTAGACATTCTATATAAATACAGTAATGCATTTCAGACCTCGGTATGGATTGCAAAGTTGAACAGTGGCCCAGCGTTTATAACGACCAGAACTACGCCTTTCCGTGTGGAATTAATCAGAATTACAACACTGCAAATTTACAGCCAACCATCATGAATTATCCATATGCTGCGGAATCAGCGGAGTCGCAGGTACTGCTCGCTTATGTGCTGGCGCTAATTTTCGTGTTGTTAAAAACAAACAAAAAAATTAAAGTGGTTTTTTCCTTTTTTATTAGTCATTATCTGCATAGAGAAGGTCCCTAAGATACAAACCTAATTGGTTCCAAGAAGCTGTTTGTAAGTTAAAATGTCTTTAAGTCCAATTTTGTTAAAATTTTAGCCTAGGTTAACCCTAACCTGAATCCCATGCCTATGATTTCCAGCTTCAAAAGTCAACAAATAGTCAAATTTCATATGAAATAGATATCAAATTATTATAAATGTTGTTTTGCTTATGGTATTAAATGATATAATATTGTTTTATTGCAGTATTTGTTTATCTTTGCTATTTTCAATTGGATTTGTTTGTATCTCCGAATGTTTAAGTCGAATGATTGTACGTTGAGGAGCTTCTGTAGTCATAATTTTACTTTGGGATCTGTTTTGATTATTTGTATTTCTATTCCCCCCTCAGTGCTACGGCTTGGATACCAACATGGCTTTGGTGAGTACTGCTGCGAGGTATTGAGTTTTCAGTTAGCCTAGGCTATTCTATAAGTTGCATCAATCTAGCAGTATATAGTTAGTCTAGGCTATTCTATAAGTTGCATCAATCTAGCAGTATATAGTTAGTCTAGGCTATTCTATAAGTTGCATCAATCTAGCAGTATACAGCATACTATTAATAGTCCAGCACCCCTTTTAATCCAGGAATTATTAATGGAATCGATTGATATAAATTAACTATGGTACAGAAAATTTTTTGATATGTCATTATTGATACTTGGAGACTGCTAAAATGTTTATCAAGTGTTAGAGATGCATTTTCCTGTTGCATTAGTTTTCTAAATGGACCTAGATAAAAGATCTAAATCAACTCTACCCCACAACAATACAGTATCTCTCATCAACTACAAATAAAAATAAAAGGGGCGCTCAGTAGAGTGCAGACCTCCGCCGCAGCAGCCTCTGTACTGTGGCCTTGCACTGTCTTGGATAGAGTTCTCGTGTTTGAGGGTACACTCAGGCACGCTGTTCCATGTTATTTCTCTTCCTCTTTTTTTATATTCAATTCTAACTATACCTAAATATGAGCAGGATTCATTGTCCGTGTCCATCGCAAGTTTGAGAACACCGTTCAGAGACCAAGAGTCCTTTTGTGGCCGAACCGAAGGTCGAAGCCTAGCACATGTTTTTGGGGTTGATGAGAAATAGGAATCAGCTAGGTTAATGTTGAACCCTACAAGGTAGATCTTCTTCAAAGCTGACTTGATGGTGGTTAAAGTGCTAACTGTTAGGCCTTTGTCAAATAGGAACCTCAAGAAAGAGATGGCTAAATGCGGGGACATACGAGTATGGTCTGCACTCTTAGGGGACCTACTAGTTGTTAACGGCCGAATCATATTGGCGAATTGTCGAGTCCCTTTTTTGTCCCATTCGATGAAGAGATCGTTTCCGGTTCAATGTTCGCATCTCTACGAGCTGCCAACTTCCTGTAGTCCACAAAGTTAGAGTTTTGGCTATCTTTGAGTAATCTGACACAGTGAGTTTGGATACTCGGGTCAGTTTGAGGAACGGGATCCGGATGGGACTAAGTTTCAACTCGAGGAGGAGAGGAAACCAACTGTTCTTGGCCAGTGAGGTGGTACTAAAGCCACTGCGCCCCGGAAGGAGCGTAGTTTGTGTAAAAGTTTTTAGAAGATTCCCTGGGGGAGATAGGGAAATCTTCTTCTAATGGTTCCAATCCCGGGGTAATGCGTCCATGGCATAAGCCCGAGGGTCCAGGGTTGGGGTCACATAACAAGGAAGTTAGTGATTCATCTGAGTTGCGAATAGATCTACCTGGAGGCCTGGAACGAGCCTGAGTATCCACCGGAATGAAATTATGTCTAGAGACCATTCTGACTCCAGTGGATCCGTCCTGGATAGTGAGTCCGCTCTCACATTCTGGCCTCCCGCTAGGTGAGGTGCTGACAGGAACCAGTTCTCTTCTGTTTCCCAGTCGAAGATAGTGACCAGGATCTGATTCAGGTTGGGTGACTTGGATCCTCCCCTGTTGACGTAGTGTACTGCGTCTGTGCTGTCTGACACTACTCTGATGTGGGTCGACCTCGGAGGAGAGTCTCTCTTCAGGGTCAAGAACACTGCCATGGCTTTGAGAACAATGATATGGGACTGTTTCATGGAGAGTGACCAAGAACCTGAAACATCTGATGTTCGGAGTAATCCCCCCCATCCACTTAGAGACGCGGCTGTATGGAATGTCACTTGTGGAGGTGGGAATTGTAGAGGAACCGATTTGGAGAGGTCCTTCGGTTCGGACCATGGGCGTAGTCTCATTTTCAAGACAGAGGGGACCTTCGAGACCATGTCTCTTATAGGTACTGTAGCTCTCTTTCTCCAAACTCGATTGATGTCTTTGAGTTTGGCTTTTATTAGATCTGTTACTGAAGTGAATTGGAAAAGTCCGAGGATACTTTCTAAGGCTCTTCAGACACCTGTTTGTGTTTGAGAAAATTTTTTTTTTTTTTTTTTTTTTTTGATCTTGGAAACTATTCCTCTTACCTTTTGGAAGGGAGAGACAACGTGTGCTTCGAAAGGTCCCACTGAATGGCTAACCATTCTAAGCGGACTGATGGTTGCAGGCGAGATTTTTTGGAGATTGACCCGAAATCACAGGTTGTCGAGAAATTGAAATAATTCCTTCGTAGCTCTGTTGCCTTCTATGACCGGCCGGGCCCAAATGAGCCAACCGGCCAGATAAGCAATGATCTGTATCTCTTGGTTCCTGAGTTGTTCTAACACTCTCTCTCCCAGTTTCGTGAATATCCTGGGATCAATGTTGAGGCCAAAGGGCATGTCTTGAACACAAAGGCTTTCCTGCTTAGGCGGAAACCCAGATAAGAAGAGAAGTTTCGAGCTAAAGGCGCAAGATAATAGTCGTCGGTAAGATCGACAGAGGTGGTGACGGTCCTACAGGGAAGTAAGGTCCGTACCTGAGAGATAGTCAACATCCGGAACTTGTCGCAGAGAATGTAAGAGTTTAGCTTGACAAGTCCAGGTCCACTCTCAATGCCGCCAAGCCTTTTCGGAATTGTGAACAGGTGGCTTTGGAACTTCAGTGATCGATCCCGTTTGATTGCTTCTTCTTGAGTAACCCTGTGGTGTACTCTTCCAGGATGGGAGTGGATTTCTGGGAGAAGGTCACTGGTGGAGGAGGAGGACCTTGTGGCCATTTTCACCTCAAACCTTTAGAGATTATGCTATGAGCCCACAGACCGAAGGTCCAATGGTCTCAAAAGTGGTAAAGTCTACCCCCTACCGGGACCACCGCGTTGTGAGGGGGTGAATCTAGGTACTTTCCTTCTCCGAGCCCCCTTTTTTCTAGGTCCGTCTCGATGTCGAGACTGTCTTCTACTCCTGTAGCTTCCTCTCTGGTGTCCACGAGAGGAGCCTGAGGGTTCGGATCTAGGGCTGTATGCAGGTAAAACATCCCAACGGGGTTGGGCTGTGTACCTGGTGAATCAGTGAGGTAGACCACCTGATGAGGGGGATTTGGATGCATAGACGTCGAATCGGAGGGAGGCTGTGATGACGAGTGGGTAACCGACTATCGATTCCTGTCTGATAGAGGCCTCAGACAGAACGTATTTCCCACAACTAACCCGATCAGACCATCAAACGTGTAGGTCGAATTGGAAGGGCAGATCTTGGAATTATCGTACCCCCCAGACTGACAACATCCTGGTCCAGACAGATCGGGCCTGCCCTTTAGGAAATAATACTGTTACCTTCGGTACCTTGTCTAACCTAACCAAGGCAATCTCTTTCAATCGAACGAATCCGTTGAACGGGAATTCTAGTACCTGGGAGTAAATTCTAGGTCCCCCAGAGGGAGGACGTCTATGCCATCCAGATTTATGGTACCATCTATATATGGAACATGTAACGCAAATCTCTATGCGTTGTTTTTATCGAAGGAGGTTACTTCGATATGCCTGGGGCTGTAGGGGGAAACTTCTGAGTTCCTGAACGGATCCGACTCACTACCATACTTTTGAGCTCCGTCATAGCCCCTTGGTTTTCCCTAGAATGTGTTGCTTTTAGCAGTCACGGTTTATGCAGGGTAACATGAACATCAGGATCCATTAAGGGTCCTAGGTCGGTGACATAGGTAATTGCAAAGCTGAAGGCTCAAAATTCATCCCCACCTACCTGCCCGTCCATGGGGTCGTCGTCCAACCTTAGAGAGGACACTCTGAGGAGATAGGGACCTCTAGATGGAGCATTTCTTCCCAACCTTGATAACCAAGGGCGGAGAGCCTCTCTTGCAGGCCAGAGAGATTCATCATCATCCTGACGGGAACCATGTAGGCGAACCTTCTGTAAAAGAAAGGGGACATAAGTCTGGATGTTCCTTGAACTTTGGTTAGTGATCCTATTCACAGGCTGGGATCAGCTGTATAACTCATAAAAATCAATTTTAAAGAAAAATCATTTAATGTACTATCTTTTGGGGTATAGTTCGACACTTGTATTCATGAAATGTGACACTGTTGGCGCATCCGCCACAGGTTGGCCACCCCTGACTCAGACGTTCAGAACCGGGTCTAACATTATTTACTGGCTATTAGTATTCTATTGATTCATCTGTTCACTGACCAGAGTTTCAAGGAACAGTAGATAGCCTCTCATGGATTTCGCCGGGCGTCACAGGTCTCTCCCCAGAAATAGATTTTTCCTTCGTCAAAATCCCTTTATAGTTTATATATGAAAGATCTAATTTACCGGTACGTTGTTACTGTTCTTAGAATATTTTATTTTGACTGTTTAATACTTCTCTTGTAGTTTAATTACTTCCTTGTTCCCTTTCCTTACTGGGTTATATTTCCCTGTTTGAGCCCTTATGCTTATAGCATCTTGCTTTTCCAACTAGGGTTATAGCTTAGCTTTTAATAATTATAACAACAACAACAATAATCATTAAGATCTAAGAAATAATAAATAATAATAATACTGTAATAATAATGATAATGACGATGATATTCATGTAGTCTTTTTATCTTCCAGATGCCTCCACAGCCAATGCCCCTGAATAGTGAATGCCAGTATTCTCCGGCTCTGTATTTAGAAAAGGGTTGTAATTGCAGTGAAAGTTGTAGGTAAGCATCAAGTCATTAAGTATATGATCCTGTAATATGTTTTTTTGTGTGTGGTGTGGGTATTCCTTGTTTTACTTCATTAATTTATTTATAGATAATGTGAGGTAAGAGTTACATTGCCATGTATAGTGGACAAACCAGTGACCGTCGTTCAATTAGTTCATTATGCATGTGGCATAAGATTTTTCATAACTCACCATCCTTTACATTCAGATCTCCCCGGACAATTCTATCCTGTTCTTAATACTAGGCAGGCAGTTAATTCTAATAGCCAGGCCTTCTCCATCATGATTCTCAATACTACAGAGTACTCTAGATGTTTTATTCCAGCTGTAACCAAGTTGTGGAATGATCTTCCTAATCGGGTAGTTGAATCGGTAGAACTTCAAAAGTTCAAAGTTGGAGCAAATATTTTTATGTTGACCAGGCTGACATGAGTCTTTTTATAGTTTATATATGACAATGTTTTTATAACATTGTTTTTAACGTTGTTAATAGTTTATATAGGACATATCTGTTTTGATGCTGTTACTTTTTTTAGAATGATATATTGTTAATTTATTCTCATAATTTATTTCCTTATTTCCTTTCCTCTCTGGGCTATTTTTCACTGTTGAAGCCCTTGGGCTTATAGCATCTTGCTTTTCCAACTAGGGTTGTAGCTTGGCTAGTAATAATAATAATAATAATAATAATAATAATAATAATAATAATAAAGGTTATCTGTATCGTACCTGGTAGGAGTCTCAAGTCTTATCTATTCTGTATACAGTACTGTAACTTTGTAATTATGGTCACTGGTAGTTATTTTGAATATTAACCATTTTAAATATTACTTTAAATATGATAGGATTGGCTGCACACTTAAATTATTTTTATTTAGCTGTTTTGTCAATAAATTTGTATTCGGTACTCTGTTCTCTTATTTTTCGTCTGTTAATCATATATTGTTTTTGTTTTTTCATAGTGAATATGCATTATGTGGTATTATGTCTTTTTGAGGTGTGATATATGGGTATTTTTTTCCTTTTTCTCTCGATTCTTGAAAGTGTAAAGTACTGTACCTTGTTTGACATTTTAAAACCAGTAAAACGCATTTCTGTAGCATTCCCCAGTCTCCGAGTGTCACTGCTTTTGTATTTATGTTGTCCTCTCTTTCCTTTTCCATTCCCCCTATTTACTGTCCAAGTTTCACACTTCATTTCAGTAAACATCCCTCTGGTGAGCCCAGTGAGTGTGTGAAACTGTGGCTCCAAATTTTCTAAAACTAAGTTATAATTCTTGACCCATTAGGTCCCACAGTATATCAAGGCTCTCAATTTCCCAAACATTACTGGACTTTGACTGGTATATCATCTGGTCAGGTCCGAGAGAACATTTGCCCATTTCGTTTTATCAAGTGGTCTCTTCCCTTCAATAGATATGCATAACTATCTTTCTTGTTGATTGCTATCTTTTGTTTTGTAGGGTTCTCTTCATTTTAAGCTTTGAAAATATTAATTTCATCTTGTTCTTATGTTCCTCTCATTTGGGAAAAAAATTCTTTTATTCCAATCCTTTATCTTTTTTTATATTTTTCAAGTCTTTAGTCTTTATTTTTGCTATCTTGTGTAAAGTCTTTAGATGTTTCTAAATTTTCATACAACGCCTTCATTCCTCATCCCTTTGCATTTGCTAAAGCCTTTTTTCTTCCTTCATTTCTCTTTTTCCAGCCATTTTTTATTCAGATTCTTACTACAGAAGATCCTCAACTTTAAAACTTAATTGATTCCAAGAAGCTGTTTGTGAGTCAAATTGTTTGCAAGTCCAATTTTGTTAAATTTTGGCTTATGGTAGGCCTAACCTGAATCCAATGCCTATGATTTCCAGCTACAAAAGTCAACAAATAGTCGGGTTTCATATGAAATAGATATTGGGTTATTACAAATGTTGTTTTGCTTAATGTATTAAATGATGTAATATTAGTTTATTACGGTATTTCTTTGTCTTATCTTTGTTATTACAGTATTTCTTTGTCTTATCTTTGTTATTACAGTATTTCTTTGTCTTATCTTGGTTATTACAGTATTTCTTTGTCTTATCTCTGTTATTACGGTATTTTTTTGTCTTATCTTTGTTATTACGGTATTTCTTTGTCTTATCTTTGTTATTACAGTATTTCTTTATCTTATCTTTGTTATTACAGTCTTTCTTTGTCTTATCTTTCTTATTACAGCATTTCTTTGTGTTATCTTTGTTATTACAGTATTTCTTTGTCTTATCTTTCTTATTACAGTATTTCTTTTTCTTATCTCTGTTATTACAGTCTTTCTTTGTCTTATCTTTGTTATTACAGTCTTTCTTTGTCTTATCTTTGTTATTACAGTATTTCTTTGTCCTATCTTTGTTATTACAGCATTTTTTTGTCTTATCTTTGTTATTACAGTATTTCTTTGTCTTATCTTTGTTATTACGGTATTTCTTTGTCTTATCTTTGTTATTACGGTATTTCTTTGTCTTATCTTTGTTATTACGGTATTTCTTTGTCTTATCTTTGTTATTACAGTATTTCTTTGTCTTATCTTTCTTATTACAGTTTTTCTTTGTCTTAACTTTGTTATTACAGTCTTTCTTTATTTTATCTTTGTTATTACAGTATTTCTTTGTCTTATCTTTGTTATTACGGTATTTCTTTGTCTTATCTTTGTTATTACGGTATTTCTTTGTCTTATCTTTGTTATTACGGTATTTCTTTGTCTTATCTTTGTTATTACGGTATTTCTTTGTCTCATCTTTCTTATTACAGTATTTCTTTGTCTCATCTTTGTTATTACAGTATTTCTTTGTCTCATCTTTGTTATTACAGTATTTCTTTGTCTTATCTTTGTTATTACGGTATTTCTTTGTCTCATCTTTCTTATTACAGTATTTCTTTGTCTCATCTTTGTTATTACAGTATTTCTTTGTCTCATCTTTGTTATTACAGTATTTCTTTGTCTTATCTTTGTTATTACGGTATTTCTTTGTCTTATATTTCTTATTACTGTATTTCTTTGTCTTATCTTTGTTCTTACAGTATTTCTTTGTCTTATCTTTGTTATTACAGTATTTCTTTGTCTCATCTTTGTTATTACAGTATTTCTTTGTCTCATCTTTGTTATTACAGTATTTCTTTGTCTTATCTTTGTTATTACGGTATTTCTTTGTCTCATCTTTCTTATTACAGTATTTCTTTGTCTCATCTTTGTTATTACAGTATTTCTTTGTCTCATCTTTGTTATTACAGTATTTCTTTGTCTTATCTTTGTTATTACGGTATTTCTTTGTCTTATCTTTGTTATTACGGTATTTCTTTGTCTTATCTTTGTTATTACGGTATTTCTTTGTCTTATCTTTGTTATTACGGTATTTCTTTGTCTTATCTTTGTTATTACGGTATTTCTTTGTCTCATCTTTCTTATTACAGTATTTCTTTGTCTCATCTTTGTTATTACAGTATTTCTTTGTCTCATCTTTGTTATTACAGTATTTCTTTGTCTTATCTTTGTTATTACGGTATTTCTTTGTCTCATCTTTCTTATTACTGTATTTCTTTGTCTTATCTTTGTTATTACGGTATT
This sequence comes from Palaemon carinicauda, assembly GCF_036898095.1. Lineage (NCBI taxonomy): Eukaryota > Metazoa > Arthropoda > Malacostraca > Decapoda > Palaemonidae > Palaemon > Palaemon carinicauda. Next base: position 103,206,803 of record NC_090750.1, read on the forward strand.
TCTTTGTCTTATCTTTGTTATTACGGTATTTCTTTGTCTTATCTTTGTTATTACAGTATTTCTTTGTCTCATCTTTGTTATTACAGTATTTCTTTGTCTCATCTTTGTTATTACAGTATTTCTTTGTCTTATCTTTGTTATTACGGTATTTCTTTGTCTTATCTTTGTTATTACGGTATTTCTTTGTCTTATCTTTGTTATTACGGTATTTCTTTGTCTTATCTTTGTTATTACGGTATTTCTTTGTCTTATCTTTGTTATTACGGTATTTCTTTGTCTCATCTTTCTTATTACAGTATTTCTTTGTCTCATCTTTGTTATTACAGTATTTCTTTGTCTCATCTTTGTTATTACAGTATTTCTTTGTCTTATCTTTGTTATTACGGTATTTCTTTGTCTCATCTTTCTTATTACTGTATTTCTTTGTCTTATCTTTGTTATTACGGTATTTCTTTGTCTTATCTTTGTTCTTACAGTATTTCTTTGTCTTATCTTTGTTATTACAGTATTTCTTTGTCTTATCTTTGTTCTTACAGTATTTCTTTGTCTTATCTTTGTTATTACGGTATTTCTTTGTCTTATCTTTGTTCTTACAGTATTTCTTTGTCTTATCTTTGTTATTACGGTATTTCTTTGTCTTATCTTTGTTATTACGGTATTTCTTTGTCTTATCTTTGTTCTTACAGTATTTCTTTGTCTTATCTTTGTTATTACGGTATTTCTTTGTCTTATCTTTGTTATTACGGTATTTCTTTGTCTTATCTTTGTTCTTACAGTATTTCTTTGTCTTATCTTTGTTATTACGGTATTTCTTTGTCTTATCTTTGTTATTACGGTATTTCTTTGTCTTATCTTTGTTATTACGGTATTTCTTTGTCTTATCTTTGTTCTTACAGTATTTCTTTGTCTTATCTTTGTTCTTACAGTATTTCTTTGTCTTATCTTTGTTCTTACAGTATTTCTTTGTCTTATCTTTGTTATTACGGTATTTCTTTGTCTTATCTTTGTTCTTACAGTATTTCTTTGTCTTATCTTTGTTATTACGGTATTTCTTTGTCTTATCTTTGTTATTTTCAGTTGGATTTGCCTTTGTATCTCTGAATGTTTTTAAGTTAAGGACCTTCTGTACTTTATGTATGAAGCTCACATCCGTTGTATTTTCTCTTCCGTTGCAGGACAATGAAATGCCCCTGTGCGCGAGCAGGTGTGCTCTGCCGCGTTAACCAAGCCTGTTCTTGCAAGAATTGTGACAATCCTCTTAATATACTGCATCAGTACGAGCTGGACGTGCTTCTTGCTCGCGTAGACGAGTGTCTCATGCAGAATCTCTATAGCTATGAGGTAAGTGTCGTTATGATTCGTACATTTACTCCTCTGCAAGCCATTGACTATTTTCAATTGATTTGATTAATATTGATTGAATATTTAACCTTTATTGCTTCTTAAGAATGTATAAATTGGTAATGTTATCTTGTTCTTGCTTTTTACCTCTGCTTTCGAAGTTGGAAGGAGGTTATGTTTTCGTCCCTGTATGTGTGTTTGTTTGTTTGTTTGTGTACACCTTCCTGGCCACAATTTTAATCATCGGGGATTAACTGTTATGTAAAAAGTGGGAAATGATTAAGTTTTGGAAGGTCAAGGTCACGGTCAAGCAAAATATCCAATTCACGTAATCGGCTATAATTTTAGACATCGTTGTCACAGAGACTTCAAACTTGGTTCGTATTTGAGTGTATGAAAATCCACGCCAATTAATACATGTTAAGGTCAAGGTCGAGCAAAGGGTAGAGAAATAAGCTGCCGTGACGGATGTCTGCGCTCTACAGAGTGCCCCTCTAGTTATAAGTTTAGTCACAGAAAATTGCAAAATTTGAAATCCAAGTTCTATCAAAACCCTTGCAGATTAAGGTTCAGTATATGAGTACACCTACGTCCCTTAAGTTTTGCGGAAATATTTCTTTGGAGAGAGTTTAAGCGGCAGCTAATAAATGGCACACCAAGTTGGTGTTCGCTAAACGTTATCTTGAAGAATCCTGATTTACTTATCAATATTGCTGGGCTCCTAGTCTTGTAATGGCTGCTTGCGATGTGGTCTGTTAACCCTTTTACCCCCAGGCTATTTGGAAATTTCCAACCCTTAACCCCCAAGGGTTATTTTTTTTCAAGCACATTTTGCAGTATATTTTTTTTAAATTGCTCTAACAGCCTTAATTTTCGTCATAGAGAGGTCAGGTTGGTCCCATTCTCTTGGAAAATGCCTGAATTTTCTCAAAAAATTATCAAAAATATGAAAAAAAAAATTTCTATAGCATTTTTTTTGCAAGAACGTACCGGTACGTCCATGGGGGTAAAGGGATGAGTTTTGTGAAACATACCAGTACGTCCTTTGGGGGTAAAAGGGTTAACTATTTTGCGTTCAGTTGATCTATAGATTTCTTATTTAAAAAAGCTAGTTTGTAACATGGTGGTGGGGTTATATAGATATGTTACTAGAGACCTCTTAACAGTGCATGTCTTAATCTCATTGCTGCTAATGATTCTCAATAGGGATTCAGAATTTTATTGTGTTTAATCTGTCCAGTAAAACAGTATACTGGACAGGCTTTGATAAAGTTCATATGTAAGAAATGCTGTACTGTATCTCTTCATGTGTAAGAAATGCTGTACTGTGTCCCTTCATGTGTAAGAAATGCTGTACTGTGTCCCTTCATGTGTAAGAAATGCTGTACTGTGTCCCTTCATGTGTAAGAAATGCTGTACTGTATCTCTTCATGTGTAAGAAATGCTGTACTGTATCCCTTCATGTGTAAGAAATGCTGTACTGTATCCCTTCATGTGTAAGAAATGCTGTACTGTATCCCTTCATGTGTAAGAAATGCTGTACTGTATCCGTTCACATTTAAGAAATGCTGTACTGTATCCCTTCATGTGTAAGAAATGCTGTACTGTATCCCTTCATGTGTAAGAAATGCTGTACTGTATTTCTTCATGTGTAAGAAATGCTGTACTGTATCCCTTCATGTGTAAGAAATGCTGTACTGTATCTCTTCATGTGTAAGAAATGCTGTACTGTATCCCTTCATGTGTAAGAAATGCTGTACTGTATTTCTTCATGTGTAAGAAATGCTGTACTGTATCCCTTCATGTGTAAGAAATGCTGTACTGTATCCCTTCATGTGTAAGAAATACTGTACTGTATCCCTTCATGTGTAAGAAATGCTGTACTGTATCCCTTCATGTGTAAGAAATGCTGTACTGTATCCCTTCATGCGTAAGAAATGCTGTACTGTATCTCTTCATGTGTAAGAAATACTGTACTGTATCCGTTCATATTTAAGAAATACCGTACTGCATCCGTTCATATTTAAGAAATACCGTACTGCATCCGTTCATATGTAAGAAATGCTGTACTGCATCTCTTCATATGTAAGAAATACTGTACTGTATCCGTTCATATGTAAGAAATGCTGTACTGTAACCGTTCATATTTAAGAAATGCTGTACTTTATCCGTTCATATTTAAGAAATGCCGTACTGTACTGTATCTCTTCATATGTAAGAAATTCTGTAATCTGTGTATTTTGTTTTGCTTTCTCTCATTGCTTTAATATTACAGATATCAGGACTCTGTAAGTTGTTAGTGTCAGAAGTTGTATTGCCCTGTTGCTCAACAACTTCAAAACTACAGCACATAATTCCCGGCACCATGATCTGCAACTGTTGCGGCAACGCAGTCACCTACTCGTGGTGCACGCACAGTGTGCACCTCCAGACAATCTGCCCACGTAACCACTGCATGGTCTGCTGTGCCTGTAAGCCAACTCTTCACACTCATTGCCAGGTAATGGGTCTTTGAAATTTCTTTGCATGATTAGCACAAGTAAAGGAGCGCATGATTAACGAGTAAATTTGGCAGTACAGTATTGCACTGTGGTTATGGTTAATGCTTTTACTACTTAGCTTTGTATATACCTTTACAATTTTAAGAAGCTGCTAATGCACTTGCAATTGATTTATAGAAAGGGTTTATTACCAAGATGCATTAATAATTGCATTCTTGCTCAAGTATTGCCAGACCATTGGGGTCCCTTGCAACTGGTAACACCAAAGCGTCATTTGCTACTTAGATAACGAACTGCATGATTAGGTTATCTGTTTTTTTTATATTTTATTCCTCGCCTTTCTATCTTTGGATATACAAAATAGGTTTTCATATTTCAGCTGATATATGTAGATTATTTTCCAAAATATCTTTAAATGCTGTAATGTTCATGAGCGTGCTGATTCCTGGCCTGCCCTTGGTCACTGTTTGAGCAGGTCGTATTTATGGTGCTTTGTCTTGCTCACTCGCTTGTATTGCATGAAACAAAATCTACGTCCAACACGTTTGTTTTGCATTAAAAGAACAGTACTGTAGCATAGATCAGTAGTGAGGTGACCTAATATTTACAATGGGATTATTTGTGGTGAATTGATCTGTCATCAAGTTTCAGAAAAAGTAGATGAATTGTAAAGAGTATCCTAGATTGGGTTTGTATGATATATGAATTGCCTACTTTATAATCATGTCTGTAGTATGAATTACTGTTTGCTCCTACGCGTTACACAAACCTTCGTTCTTTAATTAGGGAAATTACTATGAATTATACATATATTTTAAATTACCGTATATAATCGTGTAATATTCGACTTCGTGTAATGTTCGACCCCCCTATTTTGCCTTCATCATATACCTCATGTAATGTTCGAGTCTTGATTTTGGCAGTAGGCTAGAGGTTATGCTTCGATGGTCTTTTATCTCCAGCATACCATAATTACCAACAAAGTAGGGGTTATGCGTAAGTGCGACAAACAGATGTATAAAACAAATCGTAACAACACCTAAATACTAACATCTGTTTACAATAACAATTGAGTATTCAGCGTACATTTTCTAGCGAATACTTTAATTGCGAAAAGCCGATTATCATCACCGCCTAATAGCTTTCAAGAACAAGCAAACACTACAAGTAGCAAACAAAAGTAGTCCATCATTTTGCGTAACAAATTACCATTTCCGGTAATTGCAGATAATTACGGTAATTATAATTACCCGTTATGCTAATAGTTTTTTTTGCTCACAGTGTATATGAATTAACATTCTATAACAACTTGATAAGAATATTTGCATTCCCTGTCGAAAATGTTAAGAGTTTTGATATAGTCAAGTACCTCCATAACGTGTGATTTGAATATTTTCAACTGTCAACTTATAAGTTAAGTAAAATTGGTCAACTTCTGATTTTATATCATTACTCTTCATTTGTGGTGGATAACGGGGAGGTTGGGCTGTGGCACCCTAGCACGACCAACTAAACTCGGCTGAATCCCTCGTCAGGCTGGGAGAAATGAAGTGACGAAAAGTACCCTTTTTTTTTTTTTTTTTTTTTTTTTTTTTTTTTTTTTTTTTTTTTTTTTTTGCCGGCTACCCCCCCATAATTTTGGGAAGTGCCTTGGTAAATAGATCGATCGACTCTTAGCGATAGAGTTAACGTAATAAATGTATCGAATTTATTCGCCCCAGTGTGGTGTTTACTTTGAGTTTCTGTCACGACGTATGAATTAACTTACGGTTGTCGCATGACAACAGGGAAACAACCTTTTTTTTTTCTTACTTTCGAGTTTTGATTTGGTTGTGCATATTGTTTTCCGAGCTTAATTCCTGGATGTTAGTTTCAGACTTGTTTACAATTTTCAGACTAGTTTAAAATTTTCGGACTTGTTTACAATTTTCAGACTTGTTTACAATTTTCAGACTTGTTTACAATTTTCAGACATGTTTACCATTTTCGGACTTGTTTACAATTTTCAGACTTGTGCACAATTTTCAGACTTGTGCACAATTTTCAGACTTGTTTACAATTTTCAGCATACCGTATGGCCCTAATACATATCTGTTTAAAAAGTGTGTAGGTTCAGTATATTATCTCCTCTTCACTTTATTATCATATTGTATGCAAGTTTTTATAAAATATTCCTGAGAGAGGCCACCCATATCTTATTTATCGCTCATTTCATTGTAAATAATTTTGTGGGAGGGCCTACTTTGCGAAAGTTAGATTACTTTCTTTGGGGCTGGTTGATCTCCTCCACTTGATAATACAGTTAGCCCTCGAAATTAGCGGATTCTATCTTCACTGATTCGCCATATAACCTATTAAATAAATCATGTATTTGCGGTTTCGCGATGAGTACTCTCACAGTCTGATGATTTTGACCCTTTTACCCCCAAAGGACGTACTGGTACGTTTCACAAAAGCCATCCCTTTACTCCCATGGACGTACCGGTACGTCCTTGCAAAAAAATGCTTTAAAAATTTTTTTTTCATATTTTTTATAATTTTTTGAGAAAATTCTGGCATTTTCCAAGAGAATGAGAACAACCTGACCTCTCTATGACAAAAATTAAGTCTGTTAGAGCAATTTAAAAAAAATATACTGCAAAATGTGGTGGGAAAAAAATAACTCCTTGGGGGTTAAGGGTTGGAAATTTCCAATAGCCTGGGGGTAAAAGGGTTAAATGGACTGCGCTCCTTTACACCCAGCATGCTTCGCAACGTTTCCCTCCACAGAGCACAGCGTTTCATCTCTTGCTCACTCGACCTCATTTTGTGCATCTCCCGCTTTGGTCTTTTTTGTGCAGAATCACCTTGTGACGTAAAAAATGAGCTAAAGAACCTGTACATATCCAGTGTGCTTATAGGAATTTTATTGTAAAATGTGAAACGTACATTACACTACCCCATGCCCCAAACAGTCGACGGCTCAAAGAGTTGCATCGTACTTCTGACTTATTGCGTAGAACTTTGTACATTAACCCTTTTACCCCCAAAGGACGTACTGGTACGTTTCACAAAACACATCCCTTTACCCCCATGGACGTACTGGTAAGTCCCTGCAAAAAAAATGCTATTTACAATTTTTTTTGAGAAAATTCAGGCATTTTCCAAGAGAATGAGACCAACATGACCTCTCTATGACAAAAATTAAGGCTGTTAAAGCAATTTGAAAAATATATACTGCAAAATGTGCTTGAATAAAAAATAACCCTTGGGGGTTAAGGGTTGGAAATTTCCAAATAGCCTGGGGGTAAAAGGGTTAACAGTAAGTGGTGTTGTACTGATACTTTTTCTTTTAATTTTTGTGCTAATATCATCATTGTTAGTCAATATTATCATTATGTTAACTACTGTACAATTCTGCATACGAAATACCTTACTTTACAGTAGTAATGTAGATATAGGCTACATGTACGGTGAGTTTTAATGGCGCTATTCGACCTGCCAAAAACAGCAAACACTTTCGAGTATTATCTTCGCTAATTAAGTTATACTATAGTGATAGTACATGTTCATATATTAAAGTAATATGTACTACTGTACAGTATCAGCGAGTGTTATATTAGAGAGAAACTCTATAGTTTTGTTGTTATAGTATATTGTTTATGTGTACGTTTGGCGATAATTCGTGTTATACGTACTGTAGTCTTGCTGTGTACTGCACGTAGTACATGCGTGTACATGTACTTTACACGAACTGAAATGTGTTAAATCATTAAAACAGTGTTTTCAATATCAAACTTACCCGATGATCATATAGCTGCATCCCTGCTGCCCGACAGAAAAAACCTACGAGAGGAATACGCCAGCGATCGCTATACAGGTGGGGGTGTACATCAACAGCGCCATCTGTCAAGTAGGTACTCAAGTACTCGATGTCAACAACGAACCAATTTTCCCTCTGTCGTGCCACAGGCAAGACCTACTAAATACGCCGTCCCTAACTGGATTTGTTTTCACAACGATTTGGTGAAGTACACTTTTCCAGTTTTGAGCTTTCGCTATGCAGGGGTTTTATCTTCATTTCAAAACTTGAACTCGTTTTGGATAGATTTAATTATGGTGACGAAGAGAGTATGGACTCTCTTTCACTTTTAAATGGCCGACCCTTCCCTTAGACGGAAGTGTTGGTGACGAAGAGAGTATGGACTCTCTTTCACTTTTAAATGGCCGACCCTTCCCTTAGTCGGAAGTGTGTTTAGGTTTTTGGCAATTTTGCTTAACAAGTTATATATCTCTCCGCCTTTATAGGCCTCTTCAATTAACTTTCCATTTTTTATAAACTTATAAAAATTAATTTTTATGTTTGTTTATATGCGACCTTTCCTAATAGTAGGCGGTCCTTACTTGGAACCGAAGTTAATTAACATTGAGCCCGTCATATCGTATTTACCTTTTAAGAATTTATACCTTTTTAATTTTAATGTTTTTGAAAGAATTTCTTTGATAGTCTCGTACTGTTTTCAAAGAGGAACTAACGTTTAGTTTAGTCTCCGCAGTTGTTGACGTTCAGAACGTTCAACATGCGCTCTATCGTTACGATAGAGAGAGAGTATTTCACGGTTTCACGTTGCAGTAAGAGTAAACCGATTCTAGCGTTTCGTTCATTCTTTCTTAGCTTAAATGGTTTAAATTCTAAATAAAGGACCTTTTTATTTGGGAAACCTTTCAGTTTTTTCCTTTAGCAATAATATGTTTTAACGATATTTAATTGGGCTCTTCTCTCAGGTTCTAAGTCAAGAGAGAAGAGAGAGAGAGATAGAGACGGAGGGAGAGAGAGGAGAATAAACGTTTCGTTCAAGCGGGTAACGTTGTTCTCGTTTTTTACTCTTCTCCCTAGTCGCTGTAGGGGAAGAAGGTAAAACGTTTCTAGAGTTTTATTCTTGTTCCCAGGCTTTATGCGGTGAGAGATTTTAAACGTAGTTTATTTGATCTAGTGTTTAGTCTCTTTTCCAGCCACTGAATTCTTTATCTTTAATTATGTTTTTCTGTTGCATTGTAAACTGTTTTCGCAATTACTACCTTTTAATGAAGGATAGGATTGCGTGTTTCAGGTGGAAATCAGTTAAAGTTTCGATTTCAGTGAAATAAGTGCAGACAGAAAATCAAAAGTGATAAAGTGATATGCGCAAAGTGTTACAGTGTTGCGTTCGAGGGTTCGTCTGTTCGTGCCAGTTGTTCACCTAGTCCGATACCTCTTACAAACTCCCAAGCCCAGGGGAGAAGTAATGTCGAAGGACTTATGGGTTCCACAGGCCTTGATCGACGAACAGACGTTTCCCTCCGTGGTTTCGGGTGTATCTACACACGTTGCCGACGTGATCACCCCACCCACACAAAGACGAGAGAGCCCATTTATTCCTCGTCTGCGGAAGAGGTTTCTCGCAGAAACCATGGACCAAATCTTGCAGCTTTTTAAATGCAAGTCGGTCCCTTCCGCGCAAGTCCAACGGCCTAGGTGTAGCCACTGGGTCAGTTCGGACTCGCTGCAGTCATCCGACGACTGCACACCTCCCAAGAGAGGCAAGGTGGTACCGCAACAGGCAGTAACTCCGTCTGTTGCCGCACCAGCTGTTTTAGACCCTCAGTCACAACGGACAGTAGCTCCGTTGTTGCCGTCTTTTGTAGACCCTAGTGGTCCATGCTGCAGACTATGCAGTCTCAGCTTGCTTCCTTCATGCAGGAGTATCGTGCTGAGAAGGTTGACACTGCACCTGTTAACCTACAACCTGCCACGGTTGTGCGCTCAGCAGATACTGCGGCTGCCTGCTCCCACACTCCACCTGTGAGAGCTCCACCACCGATGTGCAGTCTACCCTGCCAGACGCATGTTCATGCTGCACCCTCCGTTGACATGCGTGAGCTACCGCTTCAGCAGTGGGAAGGTGCTGTCAGGCTGCCGTGTTTTGCCGCAATGCGGCATGCTCCGCAACCCACGGCAGTCCCTCCCACGCACCAGCACTCCGCTTTTGTTGTTGCCAGCTCCCACACTCCGACTGCCGAGAAGGTTGACGATGCACCCGTTGGCCTACAGCCTGCCACGGTTGTGCGCCCAGCATGGCTGCCTGCTCCCACACTCTTGTTGTGAGAGCTCCTCCACCCATGCGCAGTCGACCCTGCCAGACGCATGCTGACTCCCACAGACACACGGAGCACTCCGTTGCCGTGCGTGAGCTACCACAAGCTGCCGTGTTTTGACACGGTGTGTCAGCCTCCACAACACACTGTGGTTACCGCCACTCGCCCGCAGCAAACTAGTCAGTCAGGAGTTGAGGCTTCCCCACACAGCTTTGGTTGTTGCCAACTCACAGACTGTCTAGCAGTTACATGACGTTGCATTCTGGTCTGCTACTAATACACCAGTGCTGTATGTCCTCACGCACCTGTTGGGGTTGACAGTTCAGTTTTTGACAGTTCACAGACTGTCAAGCAGTTACATAACGTTGTCTTCTGGTCTGCTGCTTATGCACCAGTGAAACCCTCACTGAGAATACCTAGCTTTTCTCGGACATGGTTCCGGTAGATGAGATAGTGCTGTTCTCCCGCCTTCTGATATTCCCTTGAGGACTCTGTCATTTGGAGAGGAGCCTTAAGCTGCTTAGCCTCGTATGGACTTTAATTAAAGCATAATATGCTTCCAGGGAGGGTAAATGGTTCCGCTTCAGTCGCTAACCCCGTCTGTTGCCACACCTGCTCCCATAGACCTTGGGCTTTGTTGCAAGACATGCAGTCCAAGCTTAGTCCTTGTTAGAGGATTTTTTACGGAGAAGAACCTTCTAGCCAACAACCTTCCTACTGGTTGGTTGTACGCCCTGTTGAAGCTGAGGTATCCTACTCACGTTCGCCAGTTGAGATGGTTCCTCCACCGGTGCGACCCAGTGTGGGTTGCCAGTCGCACGTTGACGTTAAGCGAATCTCGGAGGTGGTTGTGGACGTTCAGTGTGTCACTAGGAAGACGTTCAACAACCAGCAGAGGTGACTTGTTGTGACGCAGTGCGGCAACCTCAGCAACCCGATAAGGGGTTGTCTGCACAACCCAGACAGTCTAGACAGTTTCGGGTTGTCGCTGTACTTCCTCGCGTCTCCATGGTTGACAGTTCACAGACTGTGCAGTACCATGATCTTGTGTCCGGCTCCGTCACGCATCCACCAGTGCGACCGGATTCAGTGAGTCAGACGTTGCCCACTCCGTTGCCGTTTCCTCATCAGTTTCGGATGAGGAACCCTCTGATGAGGACATGGCTGAACAAGACGATCAACCCCCAGCCCTGCTATCCATACAGAAGATGCTGAAGAAGGAACACGGCCCTGTCAGGCTGTGGATGAGTCTGGTTAGGACACTGTCATCCGTGGTTCAATTGGTGTCACTTGGAAGACTACACCTCCGTCCTCTTCGGTTTCATCTAGCTCTTCACTGGAAAAGGACAAGACGCTAGAAGCGGTCTCGATCCCGGTTTCCGGAAGATAAGTCTGGTCTGACTTGATGAAAGGACTTTATCAACCTTTGGAAGGGTCTTCCCCTGACTATTCAGACTCCCAACCACGTTCTCTTCTCTGACGCATCAGACGTAGGCTGGGGTGCGACCTTAGGCGGTAGGGAATGCTCGGGATTATGGAACTCGAGTCAAAGGACAATGCATTTCAACTGCAAGAAGCTTCTGGCAGTACGTCTGACCTGGAAAAGCTTCAGGTCTCTCCTTCAAGGCAAAGTAGTGGAGGTGAACACGGTCAACTCCCTGCTTTGATGTACATCTCCTAGCAAGGAGGGACCTACTCTCTGACATGGTACGAGTTCGCAAGTGACCTCCTCTCCTGTTCAACAGGTCTAGACTTTTCACTAGTAACAAGTTTCATCCAAGGCAACTTGAATGTCTTAGCAGATTGTCTCAGTAGGAAGGGACAATAATTCCAACATATTGGACCCTCCACAAGGATGTATGCAAGAGACTTTGGGTCACCTGGGGCCAGCCAACCATAGATCTCTTCGCAACCTCGATGTCCAAGAGGCTCTCAATACTTTGCTCACCTATCCCGGACCCAGCAGTAGTTCTTATAGATGCCTTTCTACTAGACTGGTCTCATCTAGATCTTATGCATTCCCTCCGTTCTAGATTGTCAACAAGGTACTGCAGAAGTTCGCCTCTCACGAAGGGACAAAGTTGACACTAGTTGCTTCCCTCTGGCCCGCGAGAGAATAACTTACCGAGGTACTTCGATGGCTAGTAGACGTTCCCAGAACTCTTCCCCTAAGGGTGGACCTGCTACGCCTGCCACGCGTAAAGAAGGTACTCCAAGGCCTCCACGCTCTTCGTCTCACTGCCTTCAGAGTATCGAAAGACTCTCGAGAACTAGAGGTTTTTTCGAAGGAGGCAACCAGAGCGATTGCTAGAGCAAGGAGAACATCCACCCTTAGAGTCTACCAATCGAAGTGGGAAATCTTCCGAAACTGGTGCAAGTCAGTATCCGTATCCTCGACCAGTACCTCTGTAACTCAAATAGCTGACTTCCTCTTATATCTGAGGAAAGAGCGATCTCTTTCAGCTCCCACTATCAAGGGTTACAGAAGCATGTTGGCATCAGTCTTCCGTCACAGAGGCTTAGATCTTTCCTACAATAAAGATCTACAGGACCTCCTTAAGTCTTTTGAGACCACGAAGGAGCGTCGTTTGGTTACACCTGGTTGGAATTTAGACGTGGTTCTAAGATTCCTTATGTTAGACAGGTTCGAACCACTTCAATCAGCCTCCCTGAAAGATCTCACCTTTAAGACTCTTTTCCTGATATGCTTAACCACAGCTAAAAGAGTCAGTGAGATTCATGCCTTCAGCAAGAACATCGGATTCTCATCCGAAACGGCTACATGTTCTACATCTTGGTTTTCTAGCCAAACACGAGCTGCCTTCTCGGCCTTGACCAATATCGTTCGATATTCCAAACTTATCGTATGGTTGGAAATGAACTAGAAAGAGTATTATGTCCTGTAAGAGCTCTTAAGTTCTATTTTAAAACCTTTACGAAGCCCGTCTGAAGCTTTATGGTGTTCAGTTAAGAATTCATCTTTGCCTATGTCAGAGAATTCTTTATCCTATTTTTATCAGACTGTTAATACGAGAAGCTCATTCCCTTCTGAATGAGGAAGACCAAGCTTGGCTGAAGGTAAGGACACACGAAGTTAGAGCTGTCACAACTTCCGTGGCCTTTAAACAAAATAGATCTCTGCAAAATACATTCGACGCAACCTATTGGAAAAGCAAATCAGTGTTCGCGTCTTTTATCTTAAGAATGTCCAGTCTCTTTACGAGAACTGCTACACTCTGGGACCATTCGTAGCAACGAGTGCAGTAGTGGTGGGGGCTCCACCACTACAATTCCCTAATTCCAGAACCTTTTTAATCTTTCTCTTGAAATATTTTTGGGTTGTCCGGAAGGCTAAGAAGCCTTTCGCATCCTACTTGATTTGGCGGGTGGTCAAAATCATTTCTTGAGAAGCGCCTAGATTAGAGGTTTTGATGAGGACCTTTAGTATGGGTTGCAACCCTTCATACTTCAGCTCCTAGGAGTCGCTCAGCATCCTATGAGGATCGCGAGGCTCAGTAAGGAAGACGTACTTAAAAAGGCAGAGTAATTGTTCAAGTCGTCTTCCTTACCAGGTACTTATTTATTTTATGCTTGTTATTTTGAATAACTGCTAAAATAAAATACGGAATACTTAGCTCATAATGTCAACTTGTTATGCTGGTCTCTACCCACCCCCCTGGGTGTGAATCAGCTATATGATCATCGGGTAAGTTTGATATTGAAAAATGTTATTTTCCTTAGTAAAATAAATTTTTGAATATACTTACCCGATGATCATAAATTAAAGGACCCACCCTTCCTCCCCAATAGAGAACCAGTGGGACAGAGGAGAAAATTGGTTCGTTGTTGACATCGAGTACTTGAGTACCTACTTGACAGATGGCGCTGTTGATGTACACCCCCACCTGTATAGCGATCGCTGGCGTATTCCTCCCGTAGGTTTTTTCTGTCGGGCAGCAGGGATGCAGCTATATGATCATCGGGTAAGTATATTCAAAAATTTATTTTACTAAGGAAAATAACATTTTATACTGTGAATAGAAACCAAGTAAAAACAATACTGTATCAGGCAATACAGTGCGTTATTTAATTTGTTAGTCAGCTGCACGTTGACAGTTAGGTTAGGTTAGGAGTTAACCTACCATAGGGCAGCAAGTATTCGTGGATTCTTACTTTTCACGCCTGACTGTTACTTAACCCCCACGATTAAGGAGGGTTGACTATTAAAAATAATGTGACAGACACCAGTAGGAGCTATTTTGGAGGATCAACACCTGTCAGTGTGACGGGCCGAGAGAAGGTTGTGACTTAAAGACAGGAGGAAAGCAACTGAGTGAGTTTATTATAGAACACACTCCTTTATATACAAAAGCTCAAGGCAACAAGAAATTTCATGTTCAAAATCGACACCATTACTGGTGAGAAAAACAGACATGTTTATTCAGGCTCTTTTTTAGTGCGAGGGAAGAGCGAAGATACAAGCATAATATATACACAAAATGAACTATGTACGAACGTGTGACACACGGTTGGTACATCAGTGTCGTGGACTCTAACAGTCATAGATGCATGTCAATTGCCTAAAATGTCTTGTGTGCAAAGCCTTAGTTTATTATGAAGAAATGATATCAGGAAAATTAATAGCAAGTTCACTAAAGTAACACGACAGCTTTGGCATGCATAAAGAAATTAGGAGATACTAAATAAAAGACACCATTCTGGCGTATGAGTTACTTTGTTAGATGGAATTCAGGAACGTTTGCCTTCTTCCTCACTTTATTTCAGGATTTAAGAAGGTTTTGGCATGCTAGCTAAGCACTGACAGACTCTGTTGCTACTAATCCATTATGTTTGGATTTTTTCAAGTTTGGTAAAGACCGATGAGAGACATGTTCTTAATTTCAATAAACAGTGTGAAATCTATTGCTCTGTAGTTCAGGATCCTCTATCATGGATGGATACAACTCGGTTTTTCTTTGCCTACACATGCAGCGAATAGTCTGGCCTCTTCTTTCCCCGTTCACCTTTTTCCTCATACACCTGACAACACTGAGATTAACAAATCATTCTTCTTTGCCCAAGTGGTTAACTACTGCACTGTAATTGTTCAGTTGCTATTTTCAATTTGGTAAGGGTAGATGAGACTCTTTAGCTATAGTGAGCAGATCTCCGAGGAGAAGGATACTCCAAAATCAAACCATTTTTCTCTAGTCTCGGGTAGTGCCATAGCCTATGTACCATGGTCTTCCACTGTCTTGGGGGTAGAGTTCTCTTGCTTGAGGGTACACTCAGGCATGCTATTGTATATTTCTTTTTCTCTTGTAAAGATTTTATAGTTTATATATGAAAGATTTATATTAATGTTAATGTTCTTAAAATATTTGGTTTTATTTGTTCATTAATTCTCCTGTAGTTTATTTCCCTATTTCCTTTCCTCATGGGGCCATTCTTTCCTGTTGGAGCTCTTGGGCTTGTAGCATCGTGCTTTTCAAACTAGTGTAGTAGTTTAGCTATCAGTATTAGTATTAATAATAATGATAATAATAATAATAAATAAAAATAATAATAACAATAATAATAATATTTTGGAATACCATATAATTAAAGAATTTTATTGATATCAGTTTCACAAAATGCTTTTAAATTGCAGAATTGTCAACAGTGCACAGCTTCTGCAAGCCAGGGCTCATGCATGGAATGTGGAATGATTAAACTGTTCGCTGTTTAAATCTTAAATTTTGTTTTATAATATAATTTATGTTGAGCTCCAAGTAGGTAAGGAAATAGAATAAAAGTTTTGATCAGTGTGATCAATGAACTCATATGTACAGTGTAACAAAAGTACTAATTTAAAAAGTATAATGTTTATGGAGCCTTGCGTTGTTTGGTTCCTAAATTAAATTCTTTAGTGTATGTTATGTTCTTGTTAAGTTTCTTATGATAATAAAATTCTCGGATATTTCAAGTTTTGAGGAACTGTACATTATATTAATTATCCCAACCATTTTTGACATGATATTAACATTGTTTGAAACAGTTTTCATTTCTTGATTGTGTAAATAGCGTGTTAGATATGTTTGTAAAAAGCAGTTGTATCAGTCGTACAATATATGATGAAGATTGAACAGTTTGACAGTTCCTGCTAGGTGTTTTTCTTTTGTTGGCCCTTAGGAGGAAAGTGAATACAAATTGTATTTATTAGTAGTTATGACAATGAGTTGCCTTTCATTATGATAATTGTTAACAATTTTATGACTTGGAATATGTTTCAGCAATTAAATCATGACTTCACGTGATGTTGTCTCCATTTTACCCCTCAGTAAATAATACTGTACAGCATATTGAGAAATTTCACATTTGTTCATTGGCTTATTTCAGTGTCTGAGGAAGGAGAAGATTTTTTTTTTCTATAACATAACCAGGTCCTCCGTCATGTAAAGACATAGCGACGCTACGTAGAGAGTTTTCAGGTCCCCTTGCAGAGCACTAAAGACTATTCCATGTTGAAAGGGTATACATTATTACATTCAAGAAAATAGCTTCTTCAGACAAAGGCATCTTCAGCTATGCTGATTCATTGAGATTCTGGAAGTACCATCCCATTTCGGGCGCATGAAGTCAGGGATACGAGATCTATGCTATTATTATTATTATTATTATTTGCTAAGCTGCAACCCTAGTCGGAAAAGCAGGATGATATAACCCCAATTGCTCCAACAGGGAAAATAGCCCAGTGAGGAAAGGAAATAAGGAAAAACTAGAAGTTTAAGAACAATGATAGCCTTCGGAAAGAACCTATCAGTGGCGCAAGTCATGAAGGTAAGAATCTGTTATGACAGACAACTACTCGGGGGAATATAACCACAAGTCCTAGGATATCTTATCCTTGGTCCTGCGGTAGCTACTCGACAAATCGTGTTGCTGACCTAGCTCCCTTACGATACAAGTAGCATCTCATCTAAGATATTGGTTGTAACACGAGTTTAGTATTAGAGGTAGAATGTCTCTCCGTTTTCTTCCTTCTTCCCTTTTTTGGGTGAAGCAGTCACTTTGCTATATGCTGGATTGGACGCTAAATGAAGGCAAACCTCAAAAAACAAACAAGAGGAAGAGAAATAATATAGAATGGTGTGCCCGAGTATACCCTCAAGCAAGAGAACTCTACCCCAAGACAGTGAAAGATCATGATACAGAGGCTGTGGCACTACCCAAGAGTAGAGAACAATGGTTTGATTTTGTAGTGTCCTCCTAGAAGAGCTGCTTACTGTAGCTAAAGAGACTTCTACCCTTACCAAGGGGAAAGTAGCCACTGAACAATTACAGTGCAGTAGTTAACCACTTGAGCAAAGAATTGTTTGGTAATCTCATTGTTTTCAGGTGTATGCAGACAGAAGAGAATGGGTAAGGAATAGGCTGGACTATTCAGTGTATGTGTAGGCAAAGGATAAATGAGCCGCAACCAAAGAGAGGGATCCAATGTAGTATTGCCTGGCCAGTCAAAGGACACAATACGCTAGTGGTCGTATCTCAAAGGTTGGCCTTTACCTTGGCCAACGTACTACATAGAATCATACATTTCAACAAAACTTTTCTTTCTTTGTGTCGTGGGTTTCTACCAACATAGCCCTCTGGTGGTACGTCAGTAACAAATTGCAGTCAGGAAGTAATGGGTTACTGGTAATAATACCAAGTAATGACATGATGTACCAACATACTTATGTTGACGTTTTATAGCACAACTAAGAATAAAGATAGAAATTAACTGAAAATTCCATTGGAAAGATTAATACACTTACTATATAACACCCGTGGCTAATTCATATAGTGCTTAATTTTACATAAACTGTGAAATGATCATCTTAATCGGGTAGTTGAATCGTTATAACTTCAAAAGTTCAAACTAGTAGCAAATGTCTTTATGTTGAACAGGTTGACATAAGTCTTGTTAAAGTTTATATATGAAATATCTTTTAATTTAATGTTAATGCATTTGAAATATTCAATTTTAATTGTTCATTATTTCTTATATATTTTATTTCCTTTCCTCACTGGGCAATTTTTCGCTGT
>NC_090750.1:103230220-103232720 GCF_036898095.1 Palaemon carinicauda
GGGAGAATAGCCCAGTAAGGAAAGGAAACAAGGAAATAAATAAACTATATAAGAAGTAATGAAAAATTAAAACAAAATATTTAAAAAAAATATTAACAACATTAAAACAGATAATTCATACATATAACTATAAAAAGACTTAAGTCAGCCTGTTCAACATAAAAAAAAAGACATTCGCTGCAAGTTTGAACTTTAGAAGTTCTACTGATTCAACTACCCGATTGGGAAGATCAATCTACAATGTTTCCAACACATGAACTTTCAAATAACTTATCTATGAGATTTAACATCCGCATTGCAACTGACGTAAATACGGGTTTATTTATAATGGCTTTGACTAGCTGACACCATTGTTAAGCGTGCAGCAATACAAGTGCTATTGTACTGTGAATGTGATATCTTTAGTTCATGAAGTATGATTTGCTTGCAATACAATTCTTGGTTAAGTGCTTGAAGTTGCCCCTGTTTGTGCGTTTGTTTGCCCCTGTTTGTGTGTATGTGTGTGTGTGTGTGTTGGAATAGCTTCCCGGCCACAACTTTAACCAGAGAGTAATGAAAGTTTCAGGGATTAATTGTTATGTGAAAAGCTGGAAATTATTAAATTTTGGAAGGTCAAGGTCAAAGGTCAAGCATAATGTCGTTGTCACAGAGACTTCAAACTTGGTTCATATTCGATCGTATGAAAATCCACGCCAATTAATACATGTTAAGGTCAAAGGTCACGGTCAAGCAAAATGTCCAATTTACGTAATCGGCCATAAGTTTGGACTATTCGATTGTATGAAAGTCCACGCCAATTAATACATGTTAAGGTCAAAGGTCAGGGTCAAGCAAAATGTCCAATTTACGTAATCAGCCATAAGTTTGGATATCGTTGTCACAGAGACTTCAAACTCGGTTCATATTTGAGTGTATGAAAATCCACGCCAATTAATACATGTTAAGGTCAAAGGGTCACGGTCAAGCAAAATGTCCAATTTACGTAATCGGCCATAAGTTTGGACTATTCGATTGTATGAAAGTCCACGCCAATTAATACATGTTAAGGTCAAAGGTCAGGGTCAAGCAAAATGTCCAATTTACGTAATCAGCCATAAGTTTGGATATCGTTGTCACAGAGACTTCAAACTCGGTTCATATTTGAGTGTATGAAAATCCACGCCAATTAATACATGTTAAGGTCAAAGGTCACGGTCAAGCAAAATGTCCAATTTACGTAATCAGCCATAAGTTTGGATATCGTTGTCACAGAGACTTCAAACTCGGTTCATATTTGAGTGTATGAAAATCCACGCCAATTAATACATGTTAAGGTCAAAGGTCACGGTCAAGCAAAATGTCCAATTTACGTAATCGGCCATAAGTTTGGACTATTCGATTGTTTGAAAGTCCACGCCAATTAATACATGTTAAGGTCAAAGGTCAGGGTCAAGCAAAATGTCCAATTTACGTAATCAGCCATAAGTTTGGATATCGTTGTCACAGAGACTTCAAACTCGGTTCATATTTGAGTGTATGAAAATCCACGCCAATTAATACATGTTAAGGTCAAAGGTCACGGTCAAGCAAAATGTCCAATTTACGTAATCAGCCATAAGTTTGGATATCGTTGTCACAGAGACTTCAAACTCGGTTCATATTTGGGGGGTATGAAAATCCACGCCAATTAATACATGTTAAGGTCAAAAGTCAAGGTCAAGGTCGAGCAAAATTCGAGAAATAAGCTGCCGCGCGGGAGGTCTGCATTCTTTTGAGTGCCCCACATTTTTTTTTATGGAATAATTCATTATGAATGTAAGAATAAATGCATTTTTTCCTTTTCCACCCTCGAGCTTTCCTCCCCTAAAGGTCTCTTGTGTATAAAAGGAAAAACTTTCTGAATGTAATTTCTCGTCTCGCTGTCGTAATTGTTTCAATTAGAGTCGATGTGAAATAAGTCAGAAAATCTTTTTTTCCTTCAAAATTCTGTAAATGAAGAGAAGAAAAGATACAGAAAAGTGGAAAAATTTTATTGTTATTGTTTTTATTATTATTATTATTATTATTATTATCATTATAATAATTAATAAATATAATGATAATTACTATTATTATTAATATTATCATTATTATTATTATTATTTTCTAACTACAATCCTATTTAGAAAAGTAGGATGCTATAAGCTCAAAGGCTCCAACAAGAAAAAATAGCCCAGTGAGGAAAGGAAATAATTAAACTAGATTATAATAATAATAATAATAATAATAATAATAATAATAATAATAATAGCTAGGCTACAACCCTATTTGAAAAAGCAGGATGTTATAAGCCCAAGGGCTCCAACAGGAAATAATAGCCCAGCTCTCTCATTATTATTATTATTATTATTATTATTATTATTATTATTATTATTATATTATTATTATTATTAGCTAAGCTACAACCCTAGTTGGAAAATCAGGATGCTATAAGCTCAAAGGCTCCAACAGGAAAAAATAGCCCAGTGAGAAAAGGAAATAA
>NC_090750.1:103235220-103240220 GCF_036898095.1 Palaemon carinicauda
TAAGCCCAGGGGCCCCAACAGCGAAAGTAGCCCAGTAAGGAAAGGAAATAATTAAACTATTTTATTATTATTATTTTTATTATTATCATTACTTGCTAAGCTACAACCCTAGTTGGAAAAGCAGGATGCTATAAGCCCAGGGGCCCCAACAGCGAAAGTAGCCCAGTAAGGAAAGGAAATAATTAAACTATTTTATTATTATTATTTTTATTATTATCATTACTTGCTAAGCCTACAACCCTAGTTGGAAAAGCAGGATGCTATAAGCCCAGGGGCCCCAACAGCGAAAGTAACCCAGTAAGGAAAGGAAATAAATAACTATATTATTATTATTTTTATTATTATTATTATTATTGGTATTATTATTATTATTACTTGCTAAGCTACAACCCTAGTTGGAAAAGCAGGATGCTATAAGCCCAGGGGCCCCAGCAGCGAAAGTAGCCCAGTAAGGAAAGGAAAAAAAATAACTATATTATTATTATTATTATTATTTTTATTACTTGCTAAGCTACAACCCTAGTTGGAAAAGCAGGATGCTATAAGCCCAGGGCCACAACAGCGAAAGTAGCCCTGTAAGGAAAGGAAATAAATAAACTATATTATTATTATTATTATTATTGTTGTTATGGTTGTTATTATTACTTGCTAAGCTACAACCCTAATTGGAAAAGCAGGATGCTATATTCCCAGGGGCCCCAACAGGGAAAATAGCCCAGTGAGGAAAAGAAACACGGAAAAATAAAATATTTTAAGAACAGTAACATTAAAATATATATTTCCTACATAAACTATAAAAACTTTAACAAAACAAGAAGAGAAGCTTAGATACAATAAAGTGCCCGAGTGTACCCTCAAGCAAGAGAACTCCAACCCAAGACAGTGGAAGACCATGGTACAGAGGCTATGGCACTACCCAAGACCAGAGAACAATGGTTTGATTTTGGAGTGTCCTTTTCCTATTAGTTTATAAAAAATATCACTTAATCTAAACTTAAAATTTCTTAAAGGTGTCTGGTTTCATTTCCATCGGAATAGATGCTCACCAGAACGTCAGCCGTGCAAGCCCACTTCACCACTTGTGGTGCCCTATTACAGCAGTAAAC
Organism: Palaemon carinicauda; assembly: GCF_036898095.1. Lineage (NCBI taxonomy): Eukaryota > Metazoa > Arthropoda > Malacostraca > Decapoda > Palaemonidae > Palaemon > Palaemon carinicauda. Next base: position 103,236,327 of record NC_090750.1, read on the forward strand.
AGCTTAGAATCACGGATCTGGCCTGGGATCGATCTGCTGCCATGCGAATGCTAGGCGAATATGTACAACTGTACTAGCCAGGGGCTTTTGACATGATCTGTTCAATGAATGGCAATTGGAGGTATGAAAGTCAAGATATCCTTAAAAAACAACTAATTTATATATATATATATATATATACATTATATATTATATATATATATATATATAATATGTGTGTGTGTGTGTGTGTGTGTATATATATATATATATATATCCAAATAAGCCATATATATTTTGATATATTAATGTCTGGATTCTCTTAACGACCTCGGGATCAGAGCCCCAGGCGAAATCTCACAAAGACAAGAGCTTGGCTCCCGGCCGGGAATCGAACCCTGGTCGGCAAGCTTATATAGACAGTGACTAACCCATTCGGCCACGAAGGAAGATAAGCTTGCCGACCAGGGTTCGATTCCCGGCCGGAGCCAAGCTCTTGTCTTTGTGAGATTTCGCCTGGGGCTCTGATCCCGAGGTCGTTAAGAGAATCCAGACATTAATATATCAAAATATATATGGCTTATTTGAATATGAAAAACACGTAAAAATGTGCAAAATTTATCATATATATATATATATATATATGTGTGTGTGTGTGTATATATATATATATATATATATATACACATATATATATATATATATATATATATGTTTTTATGTTGACCCAGGCGGAACATGAGTCTTTTTATAGTTTATATATGACATATCTGTTTTGACGTTGTTACTTTTTTTTTTTTAGAATGATTTATTGTTAATTTGTTCTCATCATCTATTTATTTCATTATTTCCTTTCCTCACTGGGCTATTTTTCCCTATTGGAGGCCCTGGGCTTATAGCATCTAGCTTTTCCAACTAGGGATGTAGCTTGGCTAATGATAATAATAATAATAATAATAATAATAATAATCTGGATTCTCTCTATACCTCGGGATCAATGACCCAAGGGGGAATCAACTCAAAAGATAATAGCTTCTGTTGTCGGACGGGGAATCGAACATGGGGTCCGAGAAACTGAGGTGAGTGACATACCATATAGCCACAAAAATACGTCTAAATTTGTAAAATTTATCATATATATTTTGAAAACAAAAACAAAAACAACGTCCTCATAACGAGAAGCCATACAACTTTTCAGAAAGGCGTCTTTGAAATACTGCTTGTCTAGGGATATCATTCACGGAGGGGAGAGGGTAGGGAGAGGGAGGGAGGGAGAGGGGGAGAGGGGAGAGGAGGCCTGTAGCTGCAAAACAAGTCTGCCAAATTTCTATAACCAGTTCCATAGCAGGTTTCTCTAAATCTCGAGACCTTACGTGACGACTTCATTGTTCGGTTTTTACGGAGCGTAACGTTCTTCTTCCCGCCTTTTCCTTTGCTCGTACTCAACAGCAGTGTTGCCAGATGGGGTAGTGTAAAAATCCCTAAAACTCGTGATAAAAAATCCCCAAAATAACCCAAAAAATCCCCATTTCCACAAATATATTTTCTTCTGATCATGTAGGCATTACTAATATAGAAATTACTCACTATACTTCATGTAAGTGCATGTAAATTAATTGAAACAATATAAAAATCAACTCATCTCTGTTTCTTCTTCATAGAAATTTGTACGGAATATCCCCATCAGACATCCAAAATCCTCAAATCTAGGGATAAATCCCTATATGTGGCAACACTGTCTACAGCGACAGTTCCTCCTCCTCCTCCTCCACGGTATCTTGTCTCTCTGACCTGGGTTGCCATTCGTACGATAATTATCGTACATGTACATTATTTTAGGTCCAGGACGATGTACGATACATACCTTAGGTATATACAAATGTGTGTGTGTGTGTGTGTTTGATTAAGCAATTACGCTAAAATACCTTGAAATAAGCTATATATGTCACTCCCTTAATAATCTTGTTCAAAGTGTGTACGATAATTTTGGTTTAAAAAACGATAATTTTAAGGTTCATGTATGATAATCCAGTGGAAATAATCTGGTAACCCTGACTCTGACTCGCCTCAGCTCAGGCACTCAGTGTCTCGGTGTGTGTGTTATCGAACGGTCGAACTTCGAACTCGTCTTTTTGGTGAGTCATTTTTCCATGATTATCTTTTTCCTTTCATTCGTTTCGTAAATGTCAACTCACTTTTTAGTGGATTACTGAATCAAATATCACGTGTACTTATTCAGTTTCCAAAGAACTTATATATATTCATGTAATTTATTTTTGAATAACTTTTCCTTTTGGTGGAGTGAAATTTTCAACTGAGGTGGGAACTGTTTTTGTGTGGTATATTTTATAAATTAAAATATTAATGTTATTTTATTGTTAATCAAACTTGAAGTTAGTAATAAGCTTACTTGAAGTTTATGATCGATCAACGATTACTTTTTAAGTTTTAATCAGTGAAAACTTGAATAAAGCATAAAAAAACTCTCTCTCTCTCTCCTCTCTCTCTCTCTCTCTCTCTCTCTCTCTATATATATATATATATATATAGATAGATAGATAGATAGATAGGTAGATATACAGTATATATATATATATATAGAGAGAGAGAGAGAGAGAGAGAGAGAGAGAGAGAGAGATAAATAGATAGATATACAGTATATATATATATATATATATATATATTAGGTGACTACCATCTATCCTTTTAAGGAATCGGACATTATGGGCACGTGGTTGAGTGATGCAACCCTTAGCTCACATTTGTTAGGTTGTGGACAGCTCCCATCCCACTCCTAGCCAGTCTACCTGGCTGTAAAAAAGATGTGAGGTGAATTGGAGATATATATATATATATATATATATATATTTGTATATATTTATTTACTTTTGAGGTGATATTTACCTTCCCAGCTTTTAAGAATTATTGTTTGCGGTGGCCTATTGGAAACGTCCCTGCCTAGTGATCTGCTTGACTGGGGTTCGAATCCCGCTCAAGCTCGATAGTTTCTTGTAGTGTCTGCAACCTCACCATCCTTGTGAGCTAATTTATGGCGTTTTGTGGGAGCCCATAGACCTACCTGCTGAGTTATCAGCAGCCATTGCTTGGCCCTCCCTGGTCCTAGCTTGGGTGGAGAGGGGGCTTGGGCGTTGATCATATGTATATATAGTCAGTCTCTAGGGTATTGCCAATGTCCCTTGCCTCTGCCATTCATGAGTGGGCTTTAAACCTATAAAGGCTTCCGTAGTTAGGCCTAAGTTAGCTAGTACTAGTCTAAGTTGCTCAGTATATATAAACCATATTTATTTATTTATAAATTCATAGGCTTTGTTAGTTAGGCCTAAGTTAGCTAGCACTAGTCTAAGTTGCTCAGTATATATTCACAGGCTTGCGTTAGTTAGGCCCAAGTTAGCTAGTACTAGTCCAAGTTAGCTAGTACTAGTCTACGTTGCTCAGTATATATTCACAGGCTTGCGTTAGTTAGGCCCAAGTTAGCTAGTACTAGTCTAAGTTGCTCAGTATATATTCACAGGCTTGCGTTAGTTAGGCCCAAGTTAGCTAGTACTAGTCCAAGTTAGCTAGTACTAGTCTCCGTTGCTCAGTATATATTCACAGGCTTGCGTTAGTTAGGCCCAAGTTAGCTAGTACTAGTCTAAGTTGCTCAGTATATATTCATAGGCTTGCGTTAGTTAGGCCCAAGTTAGCTAGTACTAGTCCAAGTTAGCTTGTACTAGTCCAAGTTAGCTAGTACTAGTCTAAGTTGCTCAGTATATATTCACAGGCTTGCGTTAATTAAGCCTAAGTTAGCTAGTACTAGTCCAAGTTAGCTAGTACTAGTCCAAGTTAGCTAGTACTAGTCTACGTTGCTCAGTATATATTCACAGGCTTGCGTTAGTTAGGCCTAAGTTAGCTAGT
>NC_090750.1:103245220-103250220 GCF_036898095.1 Palaemon carinicauda
ATTATTATTATTCAGGTTTTATTGAAAGTAGTTGCTGCCTCAGTGGCGTTAATTTTGTAATTAACTTTTTCTATTGTTCTTATCTTTTTCTCTTCATTGCTATAATCTGCCAGTAACTTGGAAAAGGGTACATTTTTATGAAGAAAATTATATCATTCACAATTCTTCTTTAGTACATCAGTACATATTACATAAGTACAGATAATAAGTAATAAGTACATTATTATTATTATTATTGTTGTTATTATTATTATTATTATTATTATTATTATTTTAAATTCTATTCTCTCATCATGTCTCAAAGATTCCTTCTAATGTTGGATCACTTATATGCTTTCTGAAGAAAAGAATTCTTAATTGCAAACTGTAAGTAATTAATCTCTGTTAATTATTGCTCCATTGTATATATTACGAAGAACTACTATTTATTAAGTAATCCTACGTTTCGGTCCTTCAATAAGAAAAAAATAAATTCCTCTAGGACCGAATAGGAACCGAGTTTCGGGATTCCTTGTCTGCTTTGTGACGCCCTCAGCTGAACTTCTGACTCCTTCCGGCCTCGGTCGTCATGCTGCTATCCTACCATCATCATTCATCCTGTACGTCCTTCGTGTCTATATGATCTGACTCCTTTGCAAACTTATCCTACTTACGGGTTACCTTCGTGCAAGAGCCCGTGCTCTCCTTCGTTGTAAGGGGGTCAAATCTAAAAAAACATATTTATTAACCTTGACTCTGAACTGTATTTTTTTTTGTCACGTTGTCTACTGTCGTAAGTTTTCTAGCGCTGTAAAACGCGTCGTAAGTCTTCTTCTTCCTCTTCTTCTTCTTCTTCTTCTTCTTCTTCTTCTTCTTCCATAGGGACTACTTATTACAGAGCCCAGAATCTTGTGTTATTTAATTTGATGGTTTGAAGAGTATGTTTACCCACTGGTTACCATGTACTTTCATAATGCACATTTTCCAATAGTTGTGCTCTTGCTGCCTGTAATTTTCCCTATTGCTATCTTTGGCAAATATTTAAATCCCTCAGGGGTTAACTACTGCACTGTAATTGTACAGTGGCTACTTTCCGGTTTGTAAGCAGCTCTTCTAGGAGAAGGGCACTCCAAAATCAAACCATTGTTCTCTAGTTCTGGGCAGTGACATAGCGTCTTTAATTGTACAGTAAGCAGTTCTTCTAGGAGATGTACACTCCAAAATCAAACCATTGTTCTATAGTTTTGGCCAGTGACATAACCTCTGTAATTGTACAGTGGCTACTTTCCACTTGGTAAGCAGCTATTCTATGAAAGCCCACTCCAAAATCAAACCATTGTTCTCTAGTCTTGGGCAGTACCATAGCCTCTATAATTTTACAGTGGCTACTTTCCACTTGGTAAGCAGGTCTTCTAGGAAAGCCCACTCCAAAATCAAACCATTGTTCTCTAGTCTTGGGCAGCGACATTGCCTCTGTAATTGTACAGTGGCTATTTTCCATTTGGTAAGCAGCTATTCTGCGAAAGGACACTCCAAAATCAAACCACTGTTCTCTAGTCTTTGGGTAATGCCATAACCTCTGTACCATGGTCTTCTACTGTCTGGGATTAGAGTTCTCTTGCAATTCTTCTTATCTCAATGGGTTAACTACTACACTGTAATTGTTCAGTGGCTACTTTCCTCTTGGTATGGGTAGAAGAGACTCTTTAGCTATGGTAAGCAGCTCTTCTAGGAGAAGGACACTCCAAAATCAAACCAATGTTTTCTAGTCTTTGGGTAGTGCCATAACCTCTGGACCATGGTCTTCTACTGTCTGGGATTAGAGTTCTCTTGCAATTCTTCTTATCTCAATGGGTTAACTACTGCACTCTAATTGTTCAGTGGCTACTTTCCTCTTGGAAAGGGTAGAAGAGACTCTTTAGCTATGGTAAGCACCTCTTCTAGGAGAAGGGCACTTCAAAATCAAACCAATTGTTCCCTAGTCGTGGGCAGTGTCATAGCCTCTGTACCATGATCTTCCACTGTCTTGGGTTAGAGTTCCTCTTGCTTGAAGGTGCACTCGGGCACGCTAGTCTATCCATTTCCTTATTACCTTTCCTCACTGGGCTATTTTTCCCTGTTGGAACCCTATAAGTTGTATCTTTCTTTCCCAATTAGGGATGTAGCTTAATAATAATAATAATAATAATAATAATAATAATAATAATAATAATAATGTGGAGTTTAATTTCTTCTTCTTTACATTTATAAAGGTAGCCTAGAAAATTTTTTGACTAAAAAAAAGGCTAACATTCGTCCTTATAAAATTTTCAGACATTGTATCCATTACAGTAATATATATATATATATATATATATATGTATATATATACATATATACATATATTATATATATATATATATATATATTTATATATATATATATATATATATATATGTATTTATACTTATTAATATTCACTGCCTTCTAAAGATTTTCGAAAAAAAGCCGTCTGGTTTTCCACATTATCATCGTCATTGCAGCAAAGCACTCGTAAAAAAATAATTTTTGAAATATTTCTTCTCGGTTACAGTGGGTATGGACTACTTAAAAAAAACTCCATATTTATTGTAAAAAAAGAAGTTTGTATTATGTTCTGATTGCCTTTTGGAAATCTGTAAGAATTCTCATTAACCTTTTCAAATTAAAACAAAGCTAAAGTCTCTCTTCTACCCTTACCAGAGGAAACTGGCCACTGAACAATTGCAATGCAGTAGTTAACCCCTTAAGAGAAGAAATGTTTCGTAATCTCAGTGTTGTGAGGCTTATGAGGACAGGAGAATTTGTAAAATATAGGCCAGACTATTCTGTGTGTTAATCTCAGTGTTGTCAGGTGTATGAGGACAGAGGAGAATTTGGAAAGAATAGGCCAGACTATTCTGTGTGTTAATCTCAGTGTTGTCAGGTGTATGAGGACAGAGGAGAATTTGGAAAGAATAGGCCAGACTATTCTGTGTGTTAATCTCAGTGTTGTCAGATGTATGAGGACAGAGGAGAATTTGTAAAAAATAGGCCAGACTATTCTGTGTGTTAATCTCAGTGTTGTCAGGTGTATGAGGACAGAGGAGAATCTGTAAAAAATAGGCCAGACTATTCTGTGTGTTAATCTCAGTGTTGTCAGGTGTATGAGGACAGAGGAGAATATGTAAAGAATAGGCCAGATTATTCTGTGTGTTAATCTCAGTGTTGTCAGGTGTATGAGGACAGAGGAGAATTTGTAAAAAATAGGCCAGACTATTCTGTGTGTTAATCTCAGTGTTGTCAGGTGTATGAGGACAGAGGAGAATTTGGAAAGAATAGGCCAGACTATTCTGTGTGTTAATCTCAGTGTTGTCAGGTGTATGAGGACAGAGGAGAATTTGTAAAAAATAGGCCAGACTATTCTGTGTGTTAATCTCAGTGTTGTCAGGTGTATGAACACAGAGGAGAATTTGGAAAGAATAGGCCAGACTATTCTGTGTGTTAATCTCAGTGTTGTCAGGTGTGTGAGGACAGAGGAGAATTTGGAAAGAATAGGCCAGACTATTCTGTGTGTTAATCTCAGTGTTGTCAGGTGTATGAGGACAGAGGAGAATATGTAAAGAATAGGCCAGACTATTCTGTGTGTTAATCTCAGTGTTGTCAGGTGTATGAGGACAGAGGAGAATTTGGAAGGAATAGGCCAGACTATTCTGTATGTTAATCTCAGTGTTGTCAGGTGTATGAGGACAGAGGAAAATTTGTAGAAAATAGGCCAGACTATTCTGTGTGTTAATCTCAGTGTTGTCAGGTGTATGAGGACAGAGGAGAATATGTAAAGAATAGGCCAGATTATTCTGTGTGTTAATCTCAATATTGTTAGGTGTATGAGGACAGAGGAAAATATGTAAAGAATAGGCCAGATTATTCTATGTGTTAATCTCAGTATTGTCAAGTGTATGAGGAAAGAGGAGAATATATAAAGAATAGGCTAGACTATTCGGTGTATGTATAGGCAAAGGGAAAGTGAACCGTAAGCAGAGAGAAGGATCCATTGTAGTACAGTCTAGCCAGTCAAAAGACCCTTTAACTCTCTAGCGGTAGTATCTCAAAGGGGGCCTGGTGGCCTGGCCAACCTACTACCTAATATAGAAATAAGAAAAATGGGAAGATCATATTGTACTTTGGGTGAGTAGGAAGATGAAGAATGATATAACATAGCGAAGGAAAGGCTGTTCTTGTGTAAGAACGTAATCTTCCTCACTCAGATTTATATCACCTCAAATAAAAAAAAAAAAAAAAAAAAAAAAAATACGAAAAGATTTGTCAATACTAGCTCGCGGTAGAGTTCTTTTTCTTCAGGGTACACTCAGACACACTATCTTATTTCTCTTCCCCTGTTTCCAGTTTTTATAGTGTATGTATGAAATATCTATTTTAATGTTGTTACTGTTTTTATATTTTATTCCTCTCTGAGCTATTTTTTCCTGTTAGAGCCCTTGGGTTCATAGTACAGGGTATCCTGCTTTCCCAACTAGAGTTGTAGCTTAGCTAATAATAATAATAATAATAATAATAATAATAATAATAATAATAATAATAATAACAGCCACAAAAACAACAATATCTATAATAATAATAATAATAATGATAATAATAATAATAATAATAATAATAACAGCAACAAAAACAACAACAACATCTATAGTAATGATAATAATAATAATAATAATAATAATAATAATAATAATAATAATAATAATAATAACAATAACAATACCTTCCATAATAGTCCCAGTATCTTAATAAGCTACAAACTTACTCCCCCCCCCCAAAAAAAAAAAGAAATAAACTCAACATTAATATATATTAATCTTTACAAGTACAAAATGTATATTTTTTTATTTTTATCTCATTTCAAGGTCTTCTCTCTAACTAAACATAACAATCTTCACCCAAGTCAGCCTTCTCTGCTAACGCACCAAAATGATGATTCAGCACTTAGCTGTAATCCCATAAACATT
>NC_090750.1:103255220-103257720 GCF_036898095.1 Palaemon carinicauda
AGTAATGAATAACAAAATAAAATATCTTAAGATCAGTAACAACATTAAAATAGATCTGTCATATAAAAACTATGAAAACAGACTCACATTATTTATTATAAATTACTTATTCACAAACATCTAATTTTTTCACGGTCCTTCAATACATCAGGACACTTGGAAAATAATACAATTATTGTAAGACAGATAAGCCCTTCAATACATCAGGACACTTGGAAAATAACACAATTATTGTAAGACAGATTGATTCCATTGCTTATTAAGTAATATTTTAAGATACATAAATATTCATTTAATTTTGGGCGAGTATTACAGTGTTTTGGAAAATAAGAAATTCTAATATGGTAAGACAGATAGAGTCCATTGCTTATTAAGTAATATTTTAAGATACAGAAATATTCATTTAATTTTGGGCGAGTATTACAGTGTTTGGGATAATTATTTAGATAAATAAAAACGCATAAAAATATTCATAAATCCAGATTATGACGTCATTTGGGTCCATTGTTCTTGCTATCTTCATCACCATGGGTAAAACTCTCTCTCTCTCTCTCTCTCTCTCTCTCTCTCTCTCTCTCTCCATTAGCTATTTAGTAATATTTTTTGCTAAAAAATATACAGCTAATCTTGGTAAATGAATCCGATGATGACGTCATTTGGGTACAATGATCTTACTACCTTTTTCCCTTGGATGTAACTCTCTCTCTCTCTCTCTCTCTCTCCTCTCTCTCTCTCTCTCTCCAATAGCTATTTATTAATATTTTTTACTAAAAATATTCAGCTAATCTTGTTAAATTAATTCAATGATGACGTCATTTGGGTACAATGATCTGACTACCTTTTTTCCTTGGGTAATTCTCTCTCTCTCTCTCTCTCTCTCTCTCTCTCTCTCTCTCTCCATTACCTATTTAGTAATATTTTTTACTAAAAATGAATTTGATGATGACGTCATTTGGGTACAATATTCTGACTACCTTTTTTCCTAGGGTGTATCTCTCTCTCTCTCTCTCTCTCTCTCTCTCTCTCTCTCTCTCTCTCATTTGCATAAGTGTTTATCATCCTAAGTGCTCATGAGAATAAAAAAAAACATCGTACAATTCTTATACTTCCATTTACTTAAAACTTTTTTCTTTTCCTCCAGCCAAAACTAACGAGTTTATTTTCCTCTTCCAAACTTCGTTGTTAGTTTTAATTGGTTTAACTTCTCCTGTTGAATAGGGACCTCCTGTGAGATTGGTTTAAGTACCCAACTTTGCAATTAATGACATTGCAAGCTAATTATTGCAACCAAGTTAACTTTTCCAGCCGATTTATTTTGAATTTTTCCAAAAAAAAAAAATTCAATTTTCTGTTGAAGTGATTTATAGGAAATATGTTTAATGATTTTAATTTTTATGTATTTCATGGATTATATTGTGTATAAAATAATGTAAATATCCCGATATGTATAATAGATTCATGTTAATATGTAATTATGTTTTGTAATTTTTATTGTAGAATTTGTAGTCAATAAAAATCTATCTATCTATCTGTTTGTATACGCGACCCGTCAAAAACGATAACTAAATATATAGAGAGATATATATACTGGTCAATAAAAATCTATCTATCTATCTATCTATCTATCTTTCTGCTTGTATATGCGACCCGTCAAAACGATAGCTAAATATATAGATAGATATATATACAGATTCAATCCTTCGTTCCCCCATCCCCCCCTTTCCCAAGTACAATACGGCAGTTTGGGCAATTTATGGGAGATTTCTATCTATCTATCTGTCTATCTATCTATCTGCTTGTATACGCGATCCGTCAAAAACGATAGCTAAATATATAGATAGAGATACTCACATGAAGATTCAACGCCTCCATCCCCCTCCCCCTTTCCTAACTACAATACGGCAGTTTGGGCAATTTATGGGAGATTTCTATCTATATATCTGTCTATCTATCTATCTGCTTGTATACGCGATCCGTCAAAAACGATAGCTAAATATATAGATAGAGATACTCACATGAAGATTCAACGCCTCCATCCCCCTCCCCCTTTCCTAACTACAATACGGCAGTTTTGGGCAATTTATTGAGATTGTGGTTTTCGAGTGTACCTCTCGAGGAGAGGGTGAGAGACCGTTGGAAAATTCTTTCCGGTCACGCTGAGCGGCATTGCCAGATGTATAACTACTCGATTTTTAAATGTTGAACATTCTTACATAAGTCCTTTTATAGTTTATATATCAAATATCTTTAAATGTTGTTAATGTTTTTGAAATATTTTATTTTATTTTTTCATTACTTCTTATATCATTTAATTGTTTCCTTATTTCCTTTCCTCACCTGGCTATTTTTCCCTATTGGAGCCCTTGGCCTTACAGCATCTTGCTTTTCCAACTAGGGTTGTAGCTTAGCTAGTAATAATATATATATATATATATATATATAAATATATATATACAGTATATTTATACTGTATATATATATATATATATATATACACAAT
>NC_090750.1:103262720-103267720 GCF_036898095.1 Palaemon carinicauda
ATTTCACTACTGTAGAGTTTCAAAAGTTAGATTCACTTCCTCTTGTTTTGTTAAAGTTTTTTATAGTTTATATAGGAAATATTTATTTCAGTGTTTTTTACTGTTCTTAAAATATTTCATTTTTCCTTGTTTCCTTTCCTCGCTGGGCTATTTTCCCTGCTATTGCCCCTGGGCTTATAGCATCTAGCTTTTCCAACTAGGGTTGTAGCTTAGCATTTAATAATAATAATAATACAGACACACAATGACAAACATACAAACAGGGTTTAAAACATTAAAATATAACCTCCTTCCAACTTCGTTAGCGGAGATAAAAAAGATAAAATTTAACTGATTGGCATTTAATATAAGGTGTCATCATCATTTTGCTGTGATGAATGCCTCCTCCTAAAAAGGTGAATAGAGGAATGCGCTGTCCAAAAGAACTCCATCAATTCTGCTTCAGAGACAAAGCCGAAGGCGATTTGAATCTATTGTGAGCTTCGCTCTCGTTTCTTGAGGAATATATTTGCAATTCTGAGGCAGTTTTAGATCGTTATGACGACCTGGCATCTCCTTCCAAACTTGGAGAACTTTTTATATTTATTTTTATTACTTCCGCCAGAGGAGAAAGGATTAATGAGGTAGAATCTTTAAGTATTTTCGAGCTATTTTTCCTGTTGGAGCCCTTGGGCTTATAGCATCTTGCTTTTTCCAACTAGGGATGTAGCTTACCTGATAATAATAATAATATAATAATAATAATAATAATAATAATAATAATAATATAATAATAATAATAATAATAATAATCAGCACCATTTTCCCTGTCGGAGCCCTTAGTCTTATAGCATCTTGCTTTTCAACTAGGGGTGTAGCTTAGCTGGTAATAATAATAATGATAATAATATAATAATAATAATAATATATAATAATAATAATATAATAATAATAATAATAATAATCAGCAGCCATTTTCCCTGTCAGAGCCCTTGGTTCTTATAGCATCCTGCTTTCCCATCTAGGGTTATAGCTTACGTAAATATAATAATATAATAATAATAATAATAATAATAATAATAATGATAATAATAATATAATAATAATAATAATAATAATAATAATGATAATAATAATGCCTCGTTGAGTTAGTTCCTCATATGTACATTAACAAAATAGCAGAGCCTAGGACGCAAGAGCGAGAAAAGTGCTTGTAGCAAAACATGTGCAAAACATGTTTTTATCCAAAGTCGTAAACCGAAATCTCTTCACTATATATTTTTTATCGTTGCATGAAAAACGTCCTCTCATAGTAGAAGTGTTGTAAAATAATTATATGATTGGTATATATGTTTTAAGTTTTTTTTTTTTTTTTTTTTTTTTTTTTTTTTTTTTGCTGTTGAGATATTGAAATTTAGAATGTCAAAATATTAAAATATTGAAATATTAAATCGTTGACTGAAGTCATGAGTCGTGCATTTGAAATATTAAAATTCAAAATATCAAAATATTAAAGTATTAAAATATTTAAATACCACAAATCGTTGACTAAAGTCATGAGTCGAGCTTTTGAAATATTAAAATCTAAAATCTCAAAATATTAAAGTATAAAAATATTGAAATATCAAATCGTTGACTGAAGTTAATAGCCCAATTAGTTTCACAAACGGGCTTTATGTCAGAAGAAAAAATACAGCAATTTTCTGTTGAACTGACAATTAAGCGTTTTATGTACTTCAAACTGCATTCTGTATCATTTGTCGAATTTTTTCACTTTTTTCAACTTGCGAAGGTTTTGTTTTGATAAGCGTGTATTTGTTTTGTACGTCTGTTTGTGTGTATGGACATTTCAGAGTTATGTCGGTCAACATTTGGCTCTGGACATTTCAAAGTTTTGTCTGTCGACATTTTGTCTATGGACATTTCAAAGGTTTCTCCGTCGACGTTTTGTTTATGGATATTTCAAAGGTGTCTTTATCGACGTTTTGTGTCTATGGACATTTCAAAGTTTTGTCTGTTGACGTTTTATTTATGGACATTTCAAAGGTGTCTTTATCGACGTTTTGTCTATGGACATTTCAAAGTTTTGTCTGTTGACGTTTTATTTATGGACATTTCAAAGGTGTCTTTATCGGACGTTTTGTCTATGGACATTTCAAAGTTTTGTCTGTTGACGTTTTATCTATGGACATTTCAAAGGTGTCTTTATCGACGTTTTGTCTATGGACATTTCAAAGTTTTGTCTGTTGACGTTTTATTTATGGACATTTCAAAGGTGTCTTTATCGACGTTTTGTCTATGGACATTTCAAAGTTTTGTCTGTTGACGTTTTATCTATGGACACTTCAAAGTTTTGTCTCATAATTTTGACATTTTGTCTATGGACATTTCAAAGTTTTGTCTGTTGACGTTTTATTTATGGACATTTCAAAGGTGTCTTTATCGACGTTTTGTCTATGGACATTTCAAAGTTTTGTCTGTTGACGTTTTATCTATGGACATTTCAAAGGGTGTCTTTATCGACGTTTTGTCTATGGACATTTCAAAATTTTGTCTGTCGACATTTTGTTTATGAACATTTCAAAGTTTTGTCTCATAATTTTGACATTTTGTCTATGGACATTTCAAAGTTTTGTCTGTCAACATTTCAACATTTTGCCTATGGACATTTCAAAGTTTTGTCTGTCAACATTTCAGCATTTTGCCTATGGACATTTCAAAGTTTTGTCTGTCAACATTTCAACATTTTGCCTATGGACATTTCAAAGTTTTGTCTGTCAACATTCCAACATTTTATCTATGAACATTTCAAAGTTTTGTCTATCACCATTCCGACATTTTGTCTATGGACATTTCAAAGTTTTGTCTGTCAACATTCCGACATTTTGTCTATGAACATTTCAAAGTTTTGTACGTCAACATTCCGACATTTTGTCCATGACATTTCAGAGTTTTGTCTATCAACATTTCGACGTTTTACATGTCGATATTTCCACGTATATAATTGAAATATCATTCAACGATTATTACCGCATGATCAAACTTTTATGGCAGAGAGGATAGGCTTTACCATACACCATTTTCCTGAGAAGCTCCACAAGTGTCCTTTGTCACATCTACCAAAAGGGGAGGAATAGTAATACATAATTTTTTCAACTGGAAATTCTGAAGCCAATGAAGCGTCCTTTATTAATCTTATTAATGACTGGCTATAAGTTTTTTTTTATTTTGGTTATTGAGGAAGTCTTCGAAGATTTTCGGGGATTAATCTCTTCTGAAGAAGTGTTTAAATTCTTCATTGTTGTAGATGTTCTTAGAATATCTTATTTCCTTTCCTCACTGGGCTATTTTCCCTGTTGGAGCCGTTGGGCTTATAGCATCTTCTTTTCCAACTAGGGTTATTGAATATCAATAAGCTTTTTTTTTTTTTTTTTTGATTATTGAGGAAGTCTTCGAAGATTTTCGGGGATCAATCTCTTCTGAAGAAGTGTTTTAATTCTTTCATTGTTGTAGATGTTCGTAGAATATTTTATTTTTCTTTGTTTCCTTTCTTCACTGGGCTATTTTTCCTTTTTGGTAGCCCTTAGGCTTACAGCATCCTGTTTTTCCAACTAAGACTGTTGACTATTAATAAGTTTTTTTTTTTTTATTGTATTATTGAGGAAGTCTTCGAAGATTTTCGGGGATCAATCTATTCTGAAGAAGTGTTTTAATTCTTTCATTATAGCTGTTCTTAGAATATTTCCTTTTTCCTTGTTTACTTTCCTCACTGGGCTATTTTCCCTGTTAGATCCCTTGGGCTTATATCAGCCTGCTTTTCCTACTAGAGTTGTTTTCTTAGCAAGTAATAATAATAATAATAATAATAATAATAATAATAATAATAATAATAATAATAATAATCTTGTTTAGAGTATGGTTTCTTCTGATTCTGATCTAAATTTGCTAGACAGGAACTTTTTCTATTAAATTTCTTATTCTTGATCTATATTATTTAAACAAAATATAGACCATCATAGAATTGCATTAAAAATTAAAAACCTTTTGGTTTATATAGTAATAAATACAAAGTTGGGTGTTTAGGACCCCTTTTACAATCAGTTTTGACACTGGTTCTTGGTAAATTTGCTCTCTCTCCTCTCTCTCTCTCTCTCTCTCTCTCTCAGCTTTGACGTATTCTTGACAATTTTGCTCTCTCTCTCTCTCTCTCCTCTCTCTCTCTCTCTCTAGCCTTAAAATTGTTCCATTAACATCACACAAATTTTTTTACATCTTTTCATACATTGTTACCTGCGGAACTAAATAAGAACAAGGATAGACATTGACTTACTACTACTACTACTACTACTGCTGCTGCTGCTACTACTACTACTACTACTACTACTACTACTACTACTACTTCACAAAAGATATGTTCTGTCTTGTTCCAACCGTCTTTAAAAAGCTTAGAGTAGAGAAGTACCTGGAAGAGACGGGTGGGATTTTAAATCATACGCTCGAAATATTTTACCTTGAGGTAGGCCTATTAATTATTGGGTTATTTAGTTCGTGCTTATAATACGCTGGTTTTAGAAATTTAGAGATTCAAAATATAGCCATATGAGAAGACATCAAAGACTTGGATATTATTATTATATTATTATTATTATTATATTATTATTATTGTTATTGTCATTATTATTATTATCAATTATTAATATTATTATTATTATTATTATTGTTATTATTATCATTATTATTATTATTTATTATTATACAAGGTAGGTATAACCCTAGTTGGAAAAGCAAGATGCTATAAGGCCAAGAGCTCTAACAGGAAAAATAGCCCAGTGAGGAAAGGAAATCAGGAAATAAATAAACTACAAGAGAAGTATTGAGCAATTAAAACTAAATATTTTTGTTAAAATTATTATTATTATATTATTATTATTACAAACTAAGCTATAATCCTAGTTGAAAAAGTAAGATGTTATAAGCCCAAAGGCTCCAACAGGGAAAAATAGCTCAGTGAGGAAAGGAAA
>NC_090750.1:103272720-103275220 GCF_036898095.1 Palaemon carinicauda
TCATCATCATCTCTTACGCCTATTGACACAAAAGAGCCTTGGTTAGATTCGGCCAGTCGTCTCTTATCTTGAGCTTTTAACATTAATCTCACCTTGCCATTAAAAACAATTACCTGTGTTTAATCTTGATTTTGATAAAGGAAGAAACAATGCAATAATTTCCCTAGAGCTTTTAATTAGAGAATTTTTCTGACAAGTGATTTGTATTGAAAATATTATGCAAATGAAAAAAGATTTTTAAAATTTCTTGGTTTTTTCTGCACGTGTCTAGTTCGAACATTTTCATCATGTGTAATTATAAACAGGAGATAACTAGGTTTTTTATGAACTCTATCTAACCAATTTTAATTATTCATTACTTCTCATATAGTGTATTTCCTTATTTCTTTTTCTCACTGTGCTATTTTTGTAAAAAAAAAAAAAAGTTTGAAAGGTAGTCCGTACATGAAGGGTGCATTAGATAATATATGAGTTTACCCTCATTTATCTGAACTACATAGAAAGAGATGATGATTATATAAGAAAAACGTGATGCTGTATCACATCCGGGAAGCTTGTACTACCTGTTTGGTTTATTTCCTTATTTCTTTTCCCTCACTGGGCTATTTATGCCTTGGGAAGCTTGTACTACCTGTTTGGTTTATTTCCTTATTTCCTTTCCTCACTGGGCTATTTTTGCTTTGGGAAGCTTGTACTACCTGTTTGGTTTATTTTCTTATTTCCTTTCCTCACAGGGCTAATTTTGCTTTGGGAAGCTTGTACTACCTGTTTGGTTTATTTCCTTATTTCCTTTCCTCACAGGGCTAATTTTGCTTTGGGAAGCTTGTACTACTTGTTTGGTTTATCTCCTTATTTACTTTCCTAACAGGGTTATTTTTGCTTTGGGAAGCTTGTACTACCTGCTTGGTTTATTTCCTCATTTCCTTTCCTCACTGGACTATTTTTGCCTTTGTAAATACAAAGAAAGAGATTGACAGGTAGTCCGTCCATGAGGGGTACATTGAATGATATATGAGTTTATCCTCATTTATCTGAACCGCATAGAAAATGAGATGATTATATATAAGAAAAACGTGATGCTGTAACACACAATCGGGAGACCTATACTACCAGTTTTCTCTAGTGCCTCCTCAGTTGCCCAGATGTTTATTTACATCAAGGGAGAACTAGAACATGTATTGTCCCAGTTCACTCTTGCCATCAGATTTTCACAAATTTACCACACTTTCCAAGTTGATCTTAGAGTCCATACGTAAAGTCGACTCAAATGATATTCATGAAAAACATTATGATCTCAAATTCAATTTACTCCTGGCAAACTGTATGCGACGCTTTGTATAAGCGAGAGAGAGAGAGAGAAGAGAGAGAGAGAGATTAAACTAAAAATCCGTGAACGTTCTGCCAAAGTGAATACTTCCTTTTGGAAGCCATACTTGAATCTTGAGGTATGGTGGTTAAGGATATTTCCTGTGAAGAGGAGGAAGAATATCCTTACATCCCAGTTACTACCCAAGAGTTATAGTTATTAAAAGTTATGTAAAATGTGAAAATGAATCTGTTGAATCAAATGTAATGAAGAAAAGTATTTTTGAAAGAGAATCTAAGATGGATCATTCCACTGGGAAGCCATATTTGAATAGGGGGTGGAGGAGAGGGGTTATTGGGTGTTTGGAGGGGGAGGGTGGTTAGGGGGGGGGTAGGCTGTTTGGAGGGGGGGAGAGTGACCTCTGCTGACAACCTAGTGTTGTCTTTCTATAAGTGTGTGTATATATATGTATGTATATATGTACATATATAGATAATATATATATTAAATATAGTATATACATGTGTATAAATATGTATATATACACATATGTATTAATATATACACATATGTATATATATGTATGTATATACACATATGTATTATTATATACATATATATACATGTGTATATAGCCTATACATATGTATACATATGTATATATATATACGCATATGTATATATATGTATATACACATGTTTATATATATACATGTGTATATATAAATATGTATATATTTGTATATATATATATTCACACATGTATATATATAGGTATATATACACATGTATATATATATATATATATATATACATATATACAGTATTATGTAGCCTATATGCATGCGTAAATATACATATACATTTTTGCCATATAAGAAACAAAAGATGGAAATATATATTTCAAAAAGAAAATCTGTCTCTCGAAGATCAGAAAAATCTGCCGTAATTATATAATTATATTACACCAATGATGAAATTGAACAGCGCAAAGAAACCAGCGGGAAAGGAATTTAGAGTAAAACTGAAAAAACAGAATAAAAGACAAGATAAAAGGAGGAAAAGAGAAAGATTTGAAGTTAATTGAACTGGAGTGAATTTGGAAAGTTTGAGTCGAAAGTGTGAGTGGGTTTCTGTACAGACTTTTAAGAAGAGCAGTTGTCAAAGTTTATTTCATTTCTCTTTGTTGTTTAG
>NC_090750.1:103280220-103283045 GCF_036898095.1 Palaemon carinicauda
TATACCGTCATGTACTGGACGATATATTAATTCAATTAATCTCTATTAACTTTTATATATCTCTTTGGAATTCGTTCGAGACGATTGAAGTCTGGCGAAAGTTTTGCCTGGTTTCATCTTTACTAGACTTGACTTAAGTTGGAGTAAACGAGCATTGAAAAGCATTTCACCTTACATTTCTTCTTCCCTTGCGTCTTTCCTCTTTCTTCTTCTATTTCTTCGTATTCTTCTTCTTTTTCTTCTTCTTATTCGTGTTCTTAGTCTTCTTCTTCTTTTTCTTTTTCTTCTTATTCGTGTTTATAGTTTTCTTCTTCTTTTTCTTCTTTTTCTTCTTCTTAGTCTTTTTCTTTTTCTTGGTCTTCTTCTTTTTCTTCTTCTTCTTCCTCTCCTCCTCCTCCTCCTCCTCCTCTTCTTCTTCTTCTTCTCCTTCTCCTTCTCCTTTTTCTTAGTTTTCTTCTTCTTCTTCTTCTCCTTTTTCTTAGTCTTCTTCTTTTTCTTCTTCTTCTTCTTCCTCTCCTCCTCCTCCTCCTCCTCCTCTTCTTCTCCTCCTCCTCCTCCTCCTCCTCCTCCTTAGTCTTTTTCTTCTTCTTTTTCTTCTTCTTTTTCTTCTTCTTCTCCTTCTCCTTCTTCTTCTTCTCTTTCTCCTCCCTCTTCTTCTTTTCCTCCTTCTTTCAAAATTTGTCTGACGATGATGTAACTTTCCTTTCCCTTGTAAACTTTCTTCTTCATCGGAAACTCCCCAATACTCATAAATTACTTCAAAGCGTTTTGGTTTCGCAAACAAATTCCCCTTCCTTCTTTTCTATGGACCTTCGTCTCGCTCTCATCTCTTTTTAGATGACAAGTTTTTTCCACAAAAGAGAGAGAGAGAGAGAGAGAGAGAGAGAGAGAGAGTTTGAAACCAGGTCGATGACACCCGAAGATATTCAGTATGGAAAATGTCGGATTAAAATTTTTTTTTTTTAATGTTTGTCTTTTGATGATATGATCCAGGCCTCTATAAATGAATACATAATAGGTTTTGTTGCTTTTCATCAATAGGTGTATGGTATTTTTATTATTATTAATATTACTAGCTAAGCTACAACCCTAGTTGGAAAAGCCCGATGCTATAAGCCCAAGGGCTCCAATAGGGTAAAATTGTGAAATAGGTTAAAATCACCAGATATTATACCCATTGGACAACCTTCCATCTTAATTATAACAACAACAACAACAATAACAGCAAAACAACAACAACAATAAATGCAGTCGTTTCTAGTCCACTGCAGGACAAAGGCCTCAAACACGTCCTTATTCAAGTCTGGGGTTTGTCCATTTCATCAACACGCTGGTCACTGCTGATTGGTGATGATGGGGAAGTTTAGTCTGATCTCTCACAGCAAACCAACCTAGTATGGGTGGCCATAGCTAGTACAGATTTGCTGATCATGGCGATACGCAAACCCTTTCGTTTAGGTATCCCCTGGTTCATAGTCATTCAATAATGAGCACTGAAAGTTATTTTTGTATTACCATGACATAATGTTTAAGTCTGTAAACCACAATGTCAACATTAGTTTCTTTGGTCGCTGCGACCTCACCATCCTTGTGAGCTAAGTTTTGAGGGTTTTTGGGGAGCCTATAGGTCTATCTGCCTTGTCATCAGCAGCCATGGCTCGGCACTCCTTGGTCCTAGAATGGATAAAGAGGCGCTTAGGCGCTGATAGTATGTATAATATGTTCAGTCTCTAGGGCATTGTCCTGCTTGATAGGGCGATGTCACTGTCCCTTGCCTCTGCCATTCATGAGCGGCCTTTAAACCTTTAAACCAAGTTTCCAGGGGATGAAATATAAGAGCGTAAAGTATATATATATATATATATATACAGTATATATTTATAATATATATATATATATATATATGTATATATATATACAGTATATATATATAGATATATATATATATATATATAGATATATATATATATATATATACAGTATATATATATATATATATATGTGTGTGTATATATATATATATATATATACTGCATACAGTACATACATATATATTCATACCAAAACACCAACACAAATATAAAGAAGTAAGACAACGCTGACCTATATTTTTAAGCAACCAAGAAAAGAAAAGAAAACGGGGTAATTTTCTGCTTTACCGAGTTAGGAAGACAGAAAGTCCAAGTTATCTCAAAAAGAGCAGAGGTAAACGACGACTTTTCCTGACTGCACGATGCACCTGAATCCAATTTACAATAATAAGGAATCCAGAGGTAAAATGATTTGGATAATCGAGAACCAGTCTTTTGTGCTTATTTCGTTTTGTGAATGTTTGAGAGAAGTTAAGGTGGGTTTGAAGGTTTTAAAGGATGCTCATTAATGGTTGTGAGATTTTATTATTATTATTATTATTATTGTTGTTGTTGTTGTTGTTATTATTATTATTATTATTGTTATTAATATTATTGTTATTATTATTATTATTATTATTGTTATTATTGTTATCATTGTTATTATTATTATCATTATTAATATTATTATTATTATCATTATTAATATTATTATTATTATCATTATTAATATTATTATTATTATCATTATTAATATTATTATTATTATCATTACTGTTATTATTATTATTATAATTATTATTATTAATATCTAAGCTACAACCCTAATTGGTAAAGCAGGATGCTATAAGCCCAGGGTCACCAACAAGGAAAATAGCCCATTGAGGAAAGGAAGCAAGGAAAAATAAGACATTTTAAGAACAGTAACAATAAATTAGTGAGCAAACAGGAGTATGAACTAAGTTAAAACTCTCC
>NC_090750.1:103283545-103296045 GCF_036898095.1 Palaemon carinicauda
TTGGATGTCTTGAAGACATTTTAGTCCATCCGCGGAGACTCCATTTGCTCTTTGGTAGAGGGAATTAGGTTAAAAGTTTAGAGAGTTTTAATTATCTTGTCTAATTTATTCTTGAATTCAGAGAGAGAGAGAGAGAGAGAGAGAGAGAGAGAGAGAGAGAGAGAGAGAGAGAGAGAGAGAGAGAGAGAGAGAGAGAGTTACAATGATTTTGGATGTCTCAAAGAATTTTTAGTCCATCCGCGGAGACTCCATTTGCTCTTGGGTAGAGCGATATAGTTTAAGCATTTAGAGAGTTCTTATGATCTTGTCTAAGTTATTATTGAACTCGTTTACCGTGATACTGTTTACTACATCCGTTGGAAGTCTGTTCCAAGTATTTGCTATTGTTTATGTAAAGAAATTACCACATTGAAAGGTGTTGTATCTTTTCAATTTCAGCTTATATCTGTTACCTCTGGACTGCTTTGTGCTAAGCGTGGAGTTGTTGTTGTTGTTGTTGTTGTTGTGTGTGTGTGTGTGTTTGTGTATGAGAGAGAGAGAGAGAGAGAGAGAGAGAGAGAGAGAGAGAGAGAGAGAGAGAGAAAATACGAACGTACAGATTAACAAGGGGCATAGGTAAATGACAGAATTGATAGAAAAAAAATATATACATTCCCAAATCAGCTGAAAAAAAATACCGAAACCGTGGAATAAAAACAAAAATAATCAGAATAAGAAAAACGAAAGAAAACGAATAAACAGAATGAGAAAATCCGCTGAAATTGCGCTCGTAAGAAGCAGCCAGAGAAGAGAGAAATAGATGCCCCGAAATGCATCATCATAACGACCACTTAGCGCTCGTTCGCCACGGGACTTTCGCTCTTACGGCATCGAACTGGTTCTCATTAGTTCGTTCTAAGCACCCGGTCGTTTCTGTAACAGGACACGTTTATGATTTCGGGGTCCTCAGACCAAGGGTCAATTTCCAGAAGGATTTCGTTATTTCCTTGAATGTTGGATTTTAATAAACACTTATAAAGTGCGGAGACTGATTGAATAAACATTATAGTATATATTAAGGATC
The DNA here is from genome assembly GCF_036898095.1 of Palaemon carinicauda. Taxonomy (NCBI): domain Eukaryota; kingdom Metazoa; phylum Arthropoda; class Malacostraca; order Decapoda; family Palaemonidae; genus Palaemon; species Palaemon carinicauda. Next base: position 103,284,609 of record NC_090750.1, read on the forward strand.
TTAAATATTCATAAGTAGTTTTATGATAATTCAAATTTACAATAATCTCTCTCTCTCTCATTCTCTCTCTCTCTTTATATATATATATATATATATATATTATATATATACATATACACATATTTATATATATATATATATATATATATACACATATTTATATATATATATATATACAGAGAAATATTAGTTTGAATTTGAAATTATATACATACATATATACATACATATACAGTATATATATATATATATATATATATATATATATATATATATATATATATATATATATATACAGTATACCCTTTCTAAGTGAGGATACCTCAACGGGGTGAAATGGTTATTGTATCATCATGATCAGCAAAGCTGTACTAGTCAGGGACATCCATTCTAGGTTGGTTTGCCATGAGCAATCAGACAAAATCTCCCACCATCACTAATCCGCATTGGCCAGCATGGTGATGAAAACTGCCAAACACTAGACATAAAAATGGACATATCTGAGGCCCTTGTCCTGCATTGGACTAGAAACGAGGGCATTTTTTGTCGTTGTTGATGTTGTATATATAAAAGTTGATAGAGCCATAAAGTATAAGCCTTCCGGTTCCAAGTCTATTATTATTATTATCACTAGCCAAGCTACAACCCTAGCTGGAAAAGCGAGATGCTATAAGCCCAAGGGCTCCAATAGGTAAAAATAGCTCAGTGAGGAAAGGAAACAAGGAAATAAATAAATAATGAGAATAAATTAACAATAAATCATTTTAAAAACAGTGAAAACGTCAAAACAGATATGTCCTATATAAATTATTAACATCAAAAACAGATATGTCACATATAAATATATTCTTCATAACATACTTTTAAGTCAAATGAATTTATTCACATGTGCGTCTGTTATTCAGAGTTTATACCACCTAACACCCAAAGCTGCTTAATTTCTATATATAATACTAGTAATATCCGGTGGCAATCTAAAAATACGGAGATTAACTTCAGTCCTCAATTAAAACATACACCACCAATATAAAATGGACGTCACTCATGTAAAATGTAAGTTACTCTGTAAAATGTTCGCCCCTCAAGTAAATTGTAAGTCACTCACGTAAAACGTATGCCACTCAAGTAAAACATACGTCGCTCAAGTAAAACGTTGAGTCACTCACGTAAAACGTGAGCCACTCAAGTAAAACGTACATCACTCACGTAAAACGTAAGCCACTCACGTAAAACGTACGTCACTCACGTAAAACGTACGTCACTCACGTAAAACGTACGTCACTCACGTAAAACGTAAGCCACTCACGTAAAACGTACGTCACTCACGTAAAACGTACGTCACTCACGTAAAACGTACGTCACTCACGTAAAACGTACGTCACTCACGTAAAACGTACGTCACTCACGTAAAACGTAAGCCACTCACGTAAAACGTAAGCCACTCACGTAAAACGTACGTCACTCACGTAAAACGTACGTCACTCACGTAAAACGTACGTCACTCACGTAAAACGTACGTCACTCACGTAAAACGTAAGCCACTCAAGTAAAACGTACGTCACTCACGTAAAACGTACGTCACTCACGTAAAACGTACGTCACTCACGTAAAACGTACGTCACTCACGTAAAACGTAAGCCACTCACGTAAAACGTACGTCACTCACGTAAAACGTACGTCACTCACGTAAAACGTACGTCACTCACGTAAAACGTACGTCACTCACGTAAAACGTAAGCCACTCACGTAAAACGTAAGCCACTCACGTAAAACGTACGTCACTCACGTAAAACGTACGTCACTCACGTAAAACGTACGTCACTCACGTAAAACGTACGTCACTCACGTAAAACGTAAGCCACTCAAGTAAAACGTACGTCACTCACGTAAAACGTACGTCACTCACGTAAAACGTGAGCCACTCAAGTAAAACGTACGTCACTCACGTAAAACGTACGCCACTCAAGTAAAACGTGAGCCACTCAAGTAAAACGTACGTCACTCACGTAAAACGTACGTCACTCACGTAAAACGTACGTCACTCACGTAAAACGTACGTCACTCACGTAAAACGTACGTCACTCACGTAAAACGTAAGCCACTCACGTAAAACGTACGTCACTCACGTGTCAGACAGATGCTTATTTTTGAGTAAGTTTCATATGCAGAAGGTTTGTGTATGTTATTGATGTCTTTATTTGTGGGTTTTGTTAATTAATAAGGAATGGGGAGACAAATGCAGTTAGTAGTAATTGTAAAGATATAGAAAGAGTTGTGGAGAGACAGGAGAGTGAACGGGAGTTAGGTAGGATGTTTTCAACTAATTTCGCTGACTCCAGGGTTCTTTCCCGTAAACAACCCCCCCAAACGACAGGATCCGTTCTTGAATGTCGAACGGAACATAGACGAATGAGACGTGGAAGCCGGGAAAAAGTCACGTGATTAAGGATAGCTTGACACGCCCAGGACGACCATATATAAGCAACGAGAAGACGGCATCTCGCCCTCTTCCTAGTAGTCACTCTGTATAATAGGTCTAACGACCTACTTAACCTGCCGGGTCTCCTTGACGACAACACATGGCGGCTGCCTATACCAAATTGAGGGACGGCGATTACGTAGAATACTAAAGCAGCCGCGAAATTACAGGGGAACAATTACCCCTGAGAACGAAGGACGACGAACAAAGTTACTACGCCCGCACCTGAGTGTCTGTGAGTGCGTTTGGCGAGACGTCCCAGAGCGACCGAGAGGCGTGACGTCCCCGAGTGACCAAGGCGTGTCTAGAACTTCGCGCCAGCCTTCCCAACACCTGACGAAGGCTTATACTTCAGCGACGACAGTAGGCCTATAGATGACGTTTAGGCCTAACTAAACCAGGGTTCACCAAATTCTCCAGCCAGTGTCAAGACGTCTGAGTTCATCACTAAGTGTTAATGTAGAAACCACGCTTTTGTTTTTGACTGCTTGTAAGTGCCTGTTCAAACCCCTTTTTATGTCTAGTAAAGAAAGAAACCAGCATTCGTATCCCTCACCCACGAAACTTTGCTTATGTAAACTCCTGAGAGAAATTCAATTAATATAAAACTAAAGGAAGAGGTAAGATACTAGACTAATTAAGAAGTTATTGCTAACTACATCAAGGACATCTTCACAAATGGTGGCATCGTTAAGGGATACTGTGCCGTGTTGTATTAAGTTTGAACTAATACTGGCTTTATTTCAGGAAAGTGCTGAAACCCCCTTTTATGTGTCGAAGAAATACAAAACAATCTCAAGAAAAACAGAGGGAAACCAAAGGAGTCGTGAACCAATGGATATGTGAGTAGTTTGCATGTTTTCGTTCACTCTCTTGTTTTGTATAAATACTGTCTCTCTATAGAATAGGAAGTTAGGGCATTTGTCTCTCGTAAGAAAATTTTGGTGTTTTAATTTTTCCTTTTTTTTGTGATATGAGTCTGGACAATATTTTCCAAAGACTTACACAATATCAATACGACTTGAGATTAACTGCAGACAGACGGTCGCGAAGTGCTAGTGTAGGAAGACGTCAAAATCTGACTAGAAACCGAAGTTCGAGTCCGGTAAGAGCAAATATTGCCGATATGAATTCCGCTGGGCTGATCACACAAACCACACGGTTTTGTGGAAATGTAAGTAGGGATAATCCCGACAAACAAAGGTTAGAGAAATACAGTGTAGATAAGTGGTTAGCGGACACAGAGAATAGGATCGCTAGTTTTAAAATAACTGACGATGTTGCAAAAATTAAACAGGCAATGATGTTAGTCAACGTAGACGTAGGGGATGCTCACCCTACATTAAACGGTAAGGCCTTTGAAAAAATTACCACTTTCAACGAGTTCAAGGAGGAATGCAGACTATTGTGGCGATCGGCCAAGGAGACCGATCGGTTGTTGAACTTGTATAGGTTTAACTCGGCTAAATTTGAAGGTGATTCCATGCCTAGTCTGTATACCCAGGTTCTGAATCATTTAGGAGTAGTTAAGGAAGACATTTTGTCATTACCCACAATCACGGTAGGAGACAGAATGCAGTTTAGTGAGGATAATAACCAACTGGTGGATTTAGATGAAATTTTGACTTATATGGCCTACGGTACATTGTATGCAGCCTTTGGTGAAAGGGAAAGGAAGGCTTTCAAGGACCTAAAGTTAGATCCTGCCCAGAAGCTCACAAAAACGTTGAGCCAAATCCAGGAAATCATCCAGAAAAACGAGACCCAAATTGAAGAGGTCACTTTTTCGGCAAATACCAAGCAAAGAAGGTATCAGAATTACAGGGAAGATAAAAATAACGAGACCGGTAGGAATAAATATTACCATAAAAATTATCAAAATAACCAGCCCCCTTACAAGTCAAATGAACAAAACAGAGGAAATTATAATGAAACATATAAATCTAGAGGGAATTATCATCATAAGGGAGCTAGACCAAAGAATAGGTATTGCCAGTATTGTCAAAGAGGAGGTCACACAGACCAAGAATGTTGGTACCAAGGTAAGAAACATAATAAACCCTCCGAAAATACTCCTCAGGTACAGGCAAGGGATAACTCAAACCCTACTAATTACTCCGAAGAAAAACAAGGTAACAGAAAGTGACTAGAAGAGCAGGATAGGAGTCCAGGAAATAGGGAAACCAAAGAATGGAAGGATGTTGCAGGTAGCGGAGGTACATCCACGTTGCCAGCAACATATTTATCCTTCCGACAGCAATCATTACCCAAGACAAATATCAAGATAGAAGGTAAAGAATGTCTTAGTTTGTTAGATTCAGGAAGTACTGTAAATCTCATAGGGCTCCATACCTTAACTGATTATTTGAATATACCTATTTCTGCAATTAGGAGTGAGGATACATTAATTCAGGGGATAACTGGCAATCAGCTTAACAATGTAGGAGCCATAGATTTAAACATTGAATTGCTAGAGAAGAAGTGTCAAGTGCCATTTTTGGTTTTGCAAGAAGTAGCATTTCCCGCTCGAGCTTTGATTTCTTTTGCAACAATGCAAGATTTTGGCATAGTTTTTGATTGTCAAGACAGAAGATTAGTTCTAAAGGGAAATAATCAGGAAGTCTGTTTCCAACTTGTTGATGACAAGTCCACTACAAATTTGGCCAATTTGCAGGGGACCGCTTCGATAGTTGAAACACACTCCGGTTCAGAAAGAGAAAGGGAAATCAAAGTAAAATCAGAAGAAAGGGAGAAAGAAGAGAATTTAGCAATTGCACCTAGAAAGGGAGAAATTACTTCTTGTAAAGGCAGCACACATACTAAGGATGAAAATGTCGACAGAGAATCTGAGAGAATAGATAAAAGGGAATTCCAAGAAGTTTTGCTGCTAGGCACATTGAATTCACAAGAATTAAGACACTTAAGAGAAACAGAATCTCAAAAAGGAGGAGATGAAGATTCATGTTTTTGTACTCAAGCACAAACTGGGGAAATAAGTCTGATCAGCACAGCAGATGCAAACAAAATAAGATTTAGGCTAGCTAGAGATGTAGTACTACTGCCCAATACTCTTACTAGAGTATATTTAATAACCCGCCTACACACAAATAATGATGTAATCTTGACCCCAGAAGGATTACCAGAATATGTCAGAATGGATAACTCATTAGTTCAGATGGAGGGATTAGCCTGTACTACTTATGTCATGAATTATTCTGATAAAAGACTCCATTTGTTAGCGGGTACAGAATTTTGTACAGGAATAGAAGTTACACACAAAATGATTCCGTTAGAGGAGGAAGCATTCTTTACCATAGGAAACATTGATGCAGGAATAGATAGGGAGATAGATAACACCGATTTTCCTGAGTACCGTAAAAGGTTAATAGAAACCTTAAATAAATATAGGCAGGGCATAGCAATTACAGGTGATAGGTTAGGTAGGACTGAGGTGTTAAGACATAAGATAATCCTAGATGATGGAGCCAAACCCTTTTTCATACCTAATTATAAATTACCTATCAGCCAACGTCCAATAGTAGATAAAATGATAGAAGAAATGAAAGAAGAAGGAGTGGTCATACCCTCTAAATCACCTTATAATTCTCCCATGTTGTTGATTCCAAAGAAAGATGGAAGTTACAGATTAGTGATTGATTATCGCAAGTTGAATGCGAACACAGTTCCTGATAGGATGCCCATGCCTGTAATAAACGATGTTTTGGCTCAGTTAGGAGGAGCAAAGATCTTCTCATCCTTAGATCTACTAAGTGGATATTGGCAAGTACCTTTAGACGAAGAATCAAAGCCATTAACTGCCTTCAGCACACATAAAGAACACTTAGAATTTCAGGTAATGCCATTTGGGTTAACATCAGCTCCATTGACTTTTGTAAGGTTAATGTTACAGATCTTAGGAGACATAGAGAATGTGTCAGTCTATTTAGATGATGTCATTATATTTAGCAAAGATATAGAGAGCCATTTCGGAACCATAGAAATCGTTTTAGAACGACTAAGACTGGCAGGATTAAAGATAAAGGTTAAGAAATGTCAATTCTTGAGGAAATCATTAGAATATTTAGGACATGTGATCAGTGCTGATGGATTGCGCATGCAAGAAGGAAAAATAAAGGCGATTGTGGAATATCCTGCTCCACAAAATTTGAAAGGTGTAAGAAGATTTTTAGGGATGATAGGATACTATAGACCATTTGTCAAAAATTTTGCTACTATAGCTAAACCATTGACAGAGTTAACTAAGAAGGATGTAGAGTTTGAATGGAAAGCAGAGCAAGAGGAGGCTTTTCAAAAGTTGAAGGAGAAATTAATCCAAGATCCTATCTTAGTGTATCCAGACTTTAGCAAGCAATTTTACTTAGCATGTGATGCTTCAAATACAGGAATTGGAGCAGTTTTGTTACAGAAGGCAAAAACCCGAATGAGGGTAGTATATTATGCAAGTAGAGTCCTGAATGCGGCCGAACGAAATTACAATACCACAGAAAAGGAATGTTTAGCCATTTATTGGGCACTGAGAAAGTTTCGGCCCATTTTGTTAGGACACAAAGTAAATGTACTTACTGACCATAAACCCATCTGTGACCTATTTAAGAAAAGAGCTTTCACTAATAACTTAAAGTTTAATCGATGGTTTATTAGTGTGCTAGAGTTTGCTCCAGAATTTAGATACATTCCAGGTAAGTTTAATACTTTAGCAGATGGATTATCTAGAGCACAAGAGGATACTGAAAGAATTATCACAACTAACACTTTTTGTTTCAGCTGTCAGGTCGTAGACTTAGATTTGGAGAGAGTTAAAATAGAACAAGAGAAACAAGAAAGTATCAGGAAAATAATAGGAGATTTGCTACAAGATGAGACCTCTAGGTCAGATTTTGAATTAATAAATGGGATATTATATAAGAAGGCTAAGGATAGGAGTGCTTGCTCTAGACTATATGTGCCTGACACCCTGACTAAAGAAGTATTAACTCTAACACATACCCACAAGTTGGCAGGACATCCAGGAATCAAAAAGACTCTGAGAACAATAAATAGAAATTATTTTTGGCCTAAGTGCAGCGAAGAAGCAAAGCAATTTGTAAATGAATGTCAAACTTGTAATAGGCATAAAGGTCATGTAAATGTCAGAGCTCCTTTAGAAAAATATCCTAGTAATTTAAACCCTTTTGAGGTAGTTCAGATGGATCATATAGGACCCTTTCCAAAAACTTTGAGAGGAAATAAATATATACTGGTATTCATTGATTATTTGACTCGGTATTTAGAAATTGTCCCAGTCAGAGATAGAACTGCAGTTTCTGTTGCAGAAGCTTTAAAGACCAGAATACTCACAAGACATTCGTGTCCGGAGGTACTTTTGTCGGACAATGCACCCGAATTCACCAGTGAGGTAATGAAAAAGCTTTGTGAATTTTTTGAGATAAAGAAATGCGAGATAACCCCTTATAAGCCGAGTTCAAATGGGACAGTGGAAAGGGCCAATAAGAAGATACTGGATGTACTGCGAACTATCATTAGTCCAACTACAGAAGATTGGGACCTAGCGTTAGAGGACGTTCAGTTTACTTTGAATAACACAGTAAATGAGACAGTAGGAGAAACCCCACACTTTTTGCTTTATGGTTATCAGAAAAGACTGCCAAACTCATTGTTAGATGACGCAAAACCTCCTAGGCACACATATGATTACCAGGACTATATAGCTTGGAAACTGCAAAGAACCTTTCAAATAATAAGACAAACCAGACAATCTTTAGAGAAGGGCCAACAGGTAAATAAGAAATACTATGACACAACTAGTTCCATGACTGACCTGAAGATAGGCTCACAAGTATATATAAAGGTACATGTAAAGGAAGGACCAAATGAAAAGGTATCTCCCAAATTTGAAGGTCCTTATAGAGTGTTAGAAAGGGAAAGGAATAATAAATTTAAGCTGATACATGAACAGAATTTAGATGTAAGGTATGCCCATTGGAATCATATGAAGGTTGTAAAAACTAATCCATGGTCCTCTCAACTTCTACAGGAAGTGGTGGAAAAACTTCCTTCTGATCCTACCCCTGGTGGTCGGTATCACTTGCGAAATAGACATTAAAAGTGGGGCCTTGATACAAAATCATGGAAAAGGTGAACTGTTAACAGATTTTGCTGTAGTAAAAATTAATGTCAATTCAATATTAGAAAGGGAAGAACATTTGAACCAGTTAGATAAAGAACTACGGAAGTGCATACTAACCCATAGTGATTCTGCCTTTGTAGAAGTATTAAGAAATTTACAGGGTAAAATTGAAGACATTGTCAGGCCTCAAAGAAACAAGAGATCTTTATTACCTTTTGTAGGTAGTGCATTTAGTGCTTTGTTTGGAGTGGCTACAGAAAACGATGTAAAAGGTTTGACTGATCGTGTAGAACTAATCGAGAAATGGGCTAATCAGAAGGGTAATCTTATAAGTACTCTAATAGAAAATAATAATAAGAATGTAGAGAACATAAAAAAGATGGTGGAATTTATTAATCAAGTTAACGTGAATGTTTCTAATAAAATAGATGACGTAGAACAAGTGTTTAAGTTGATTCATGAAGTAGAAATCGAGATTGGTGATCACAAGGAATCTGTGAACGGACTAATAAATGCACAAAAGGGAATACTCAGCCCTGCTATCATTTCTCCAAAAACTTTGAAAGAAATTATCGATTGGTGTATGGTAAATAGCCATTCCAAGCCTTTGCTAGAAGATATATTTTGGTATTACACAATGTCAACTGTGAAAGTAACAAAAGGGTATTTGTTGGTATTGATCCCCTTCAAGGGTATGAATTTGTTTGACCTATATACAATACATCCTTTCCCAGTTAAGATAGGAAATGCAACAATAATTTGGAACCATCCGAAGGTTCGTCTAGCATTGGATAAGAACAAGTTGTTGATGATTATTTTAGAAGAAGGTGATTTAGAACAGTGTGTGTTGATAAGTGAAAGTCAATCCATGTGCAATTTTGTGCAAATTAAACAACCTATGAGCAATTTTCCGTGTATCCAAGGTATTTTCTTTGAGAATTATGAGTTGATGAGAGAGTGTAAATTTGAAACTTTTGCTTTGCCATACAGGGCATTACATTTAGGTAATGAGATTTTTGTTTATGTACAAAATACTAAAAATGCAGAAGTTACTTGTGATGGGAAGACTCAAACATTTCAGTTAGGAAACTTGAAGTCATTTGCAGATTCTTGCTCAGTAGTGATAAATGATTATCTCTATTATGTACCAAGTGTGTTTTTGCATTATGAGTTAAATCAATCTTCCATTGCAAAGAGTTACGAGAACAAGATTAATCATTTTCAGCTAGACAAATTAACAGTGGTAGAAAATGTGGCAATGCCACTTGATAATGATTATGTTCTGTTTTACAAGCAAGATGTTGCACCATTTCTGACTATGTGTAATGTGTTTTTGATTGTACTTATTACTGTGGTAACGTATAATGTGGTGAAGTATTTGGTTTTCAGAAAATTGGAAAGGATTAGTGAGTTGCTACTAGTTATTGCTGGGAAACCTAAAGAATAGGTTTGTTGTTTTGTTGTATGTGAGGATTCTATAAGAATCCTAGTAGCTGGCCGAGTGGTGTCAGACAGATGCTTATTTTTGAGTAAGTTTCATATGCAGAAGGTTTGTGTATGTTATTGATGTCTTTATTTGTGGGTTTTGTTAATTAATAAGGAATGGGGAGACAAATGCAGTTAGTAGTAATTGTAAAGATATAGAAAGAGTTGTGGAGAGACAGGAGAGTGAACGGGAGTTAGGTAGGATGTTTTCAACTAATTTCGCTGACTCCAGGGTTCTTTCCCGTAAACAACCCCCCCAAACGACAGGATCCGTTCTTGAATGTCGAACGGAACATAGACGAATGAGACGTGGAAGCCGGGAAAAAGTCACGTGATTAAGGATAGCTTGACACGCCCAGGACGACCATATATAAGCAACGAGAAGACGGCATCTCGCCCTCTTCCTAGTAGTCACTCTGTATAATAGGTCTAACGACCTACTTAACCTGCCGGGTCTCCTTGACGACAACACATGGCGGCTGCCTATACCAAATTGAGGGACGGCGATTACGTAGAATACTAAAGCAGCCGCGAAATTACAGGGGAACAATTACCCCTGAGAACGAAGGACGACGAACAAAGTTACTACGCCCGCACCTGAGTGTCTGTGAGTGCGTTTGGCGAGACGTCCCAGAGCGACCGAGAGGCGTGACGTCCCCGAGTGACCAAGGCGTGTCTAGAACTTCGCGCCAGCCTTCCCAACACCTGACGAAGGCTTATACTTCAGCGACGACAGTAGGCCTATAGATGACGTTTAGGCCTAACTAAACCAGGGTTCACCAAATTCTCCAGCCAGTGTCAAGACGTCTGAGTTCATCACTAAGTGTTAATGTAGAAACCACGCTTTTGTTTTTGACTGCTTGTAAGTGCCTGTTCAAACCCCTTTTTATGTCTAGTAAAGAAAGAAACCAGCATTCGTATCCCTCACCCACGAAACTTTGCTTATGTAAACTCCTGAGAGAAATTCAATTAATATAAAACTAAAGGAAGAGGTAAGATACTAGACTAATTAAGAAGTTATTGCTAACTACATCAAGGACATCTTCACACACGTAAAACGTACGTCACTCACGTAAAACGTACGTCACTCACGTAAAACGTAAGCCACTCACGTAAAACGTACGTCACTCACGTAAAACGTACGTCACTCACGTAAAACGTACGTCACTCACGTAAAACGTACGTCACTCACGTAAAACGTAAGCCACTCACGTAAAACGTAAGCCACTCACGTAAAACGTACGTCACTCACGTAAAACGTACGTCACTCACGTAAAACGTAAGCCACTCAAGTAAAACGTACGTCACTCACGTAAAACGTACGT
>NC_090750.1:103301045-103303545 GCF_036898095.1 Palaemon carinicauda
ATCATCAATTGACTCTCCTACGAAGACTCGCAGCTCCCAGTGGACGCCACACGGCTTTCCCGTCTCCTCCTTACCTGTCAAATGGACAGAAGAGAACAGAAACTGTTAATATATCTCGTAAATATAATTCTAATTTTGGGTAATCGTCGTCTACTGTTTTATATCCTTTTTTATGGGATTTTTTGAAGAATATTTTTTTACAAAATTCTGGTTTATTATTTTTAACTTGTCTAAGAGTCTTGTGGATTAAAAATCCATATATATATATATATATATATACACACACACATATATATATATATATATATATATATATATATATATGTATATGTATATATATATATATATATATATATATATATATATATATATAGATATAGATATATATATGTATATACATATATATATATATATATATATATATATATATATATATATATATATATATATATATATATATATATATATATATATATATATATATATATAGAGAGAGAGAGAGAGAGAGAGAGAGAGAGAGAGAGAGAGAGAGAGAGAGAGAGAGAGAGAGGGAGAGAGAGAGTTGTATATTCTAAAAACACAGTAGATTTTGCAGTTTGAAAATATATCGTTGTATATTTTAAAAACACAAGAGTTTTTGGATTTTTAAAATATATCGTTGTATATATAAAATCAAGAGTTTTTGCATTTTTAAAATATATCGTTGTATATTTTCAAAACACAAGAGCTTTTGCACTTTGAAAATATATCGTTGTATATTTAAAAAATATATATGAAGTAGGAATGAATGAATGGAGAAGTGTTGATTTATAAGCTCGATACAGAGACGAATAGCGAAATTTAACTGAGGCCCTTTGCGCCTATAGGCGTAGGAGGAGAAAATGATAATGCTGATGTACTCCTTGGCCATGTTTATAGATTCCTATGTACCCCTAAAATTGAAGAAGAAAAATAAAACAATGATATTGTTACCTAATTTCATTGTTCTCTAGTCTTGGGTAGTGCCATAACCTCAGTACCATGGCCTTCCACTGTCTTGGGTTAGAGTTCTCTTGCTTGAGGGTACACTCGGGCACACTTCTATCAAGTTTCTCTTCCTCTTGTTTTGTTAAAGTTTTTATAGTATTTATAGGAAATATTTATTTTAATGTTACTATACTTAAAATATTAAATTTTTCTTTATTTCCTTTCCTCACTGGGCTATTTTCCCTGTTGGGGCCCCTGGGCTTATAGCATCCTGCTTTTCCAACTAGGGTTGTAGCTTAGCATTTAATAATAATAATAATAATAATAATAATACTTAGCATTTAATAATAATAATAATAATAATAATAATAATAATAATAATACTTAGTATTTAATAATAATAATAATAATAATAATAATAATAATAATAATAATAATAATATGCAAATTATATCCTGTGCTGCGCAGTACTGACTATTATCTCTGATCCAATGTACCCTATGAAGAGTAAAAATGTACCACTGGATGGTATGTACCCAAGGATTTTTACAGTCTTAAAAGCGGATATATTGACGTAAAGGAGTGATATTACGGGCACTAACCCGTAAAAGATAATAACAAAGTAAGGTAAAATTACGGTCGCCTTTATTTTACTGAAATAAGGTTAAAGAACAGTATATTTAGAAGAATTTCCGATTAAAATTACTCTTTTTTTTCTAGCATTGTTGGCATAATAACGAATTAGGGTAAAATTACGGTCGCCTGTATTTTACTGAAATAGGGTTCGAGAACAGTATATTTCTAAAGGAGAATTTCCGATTAAAATTACGGTTTTTTCTAGCAGTGTTGGCATCCTCTGGCCTAAACCACAAAAGACAATCATGGAAGTGGATCATACTAATGACATTATTCCATACATACATACATACATACATACATACATACATACATACGCACAGCAAAGTAAAATAAGGTAGTAGTACACGATTATCGTCAATATCATTCAGGTGAAGGTCAAGGAAACCGTCTGAATAATTCACGACCTTTTTAGAGATGTGTTCAAGATACTATCAGATCTTGAATTTATTTCAGATATAACGAAAATAAGCGAAATATTTAGCTTAAATTTAAGATCGAAATGTCCCATACACACACACACACACACACACACAAACACACACATATATATATATATATATATATATATATATATATATATATATATATATATATATATATATATATATGTGTGTGTGTGTATTTATATAAATAAATAAATATATATATATAAATATACACATATGTATATATATATATATATATATATATATATATATATATATATATATATATATATATATATCACTCAGAAGCTGTTACCATAAAATGAATTCCAAGTGGATGTATATTCCCAAGATAGAATTCGGTATTAAATGCCATTTGTGGGTGATATCTACATTGATTGAAATCACGTGTGCTTGTGATATATATATATATATATATATATATATATATATATATATATATATATATA
>NC_090750.1:103321446-103328946 GCF_036898095.1 Palaemon carinicauda
GGCTGATATATACATAATTCCATCCATGTATATGTATACAACTTCATTCAATTTCGGGCTCATATATACATAATTCCATTCCATGTATATGTATACAACTTCATTCAATTTCGGGCTGATATATACATAATTCCATTCCATGTATATGCATACAAATTCATTCAATTTCAGGCTGATATATACATAATTCCATTCCATGTATATGTATACAACTTCATTCAATTTCAGGCTGATGTATACATAATTCCATTCCCTGTATATGTATACAATTCCATTCAATTTCGGGCTGATATATACATAATTCCATTCCCTGTATATGTATACAACTTCATTCAATTTCGGGCTCATATATACATAATTCCATTCCATGCATATGTATACAATTTCGTTCAATTTCAAACTTTCACATTATAAAACTACAAATATTTAAGTCCGGTCTTGGAAAAAGAATGACTCCTAAAGGTTAAAGTTTCATCTGAATAGATGCACACCAGAACGTCAGCTGGGCACCCCTAACCCCGCTATTGTTGTGCCAAAGCACAGCAGGTACCTCCTTAGTAAACGGGTTAAACTCACGGTCCCGAGCTGGGATCGATCTGCCGCCATGCGAATGCTAGGCGAACACATTATTATTATTATTATTATTATTATTATTATTATTATTAAATGCTAAGCTACAACCCTAGTTGGAAAAGCAGGATGGTATAAGCCCAGGGGTCCCAACAGGGAAAATAGCCCAATGAGGAAAGGAAAAAAGGAAAAATAGTATATCTTAAGAACAGTAACAACATTAAAATAAATATTAACTATATAATCTATAACAACTTTAACAAAACAAGAGGAAGAGGAATTAGATAGAATAGTGTGCCCGAGTATACCCTCAAGCAAGAGAACTCTAACCCAAGACAGTGGAAGACCATGGTACGGAGGTACCCAAGACTAGAGAATTGGGTCAACTTAAGAAAAGAATGATTGAAGGATTTAACATTCTCTTGGTGTGATGTTACCAATTACTTTAAGGTAATAAATCTTTCATCTCACTTCTTCCTTTGCCGAGAAGAAGCAAGGGCCGGTTCAGTTACCCCCCCCCCCCTCTCTCTCTCTCTCTCTCTCTCTCTCTCTCTCTCTCTCTCTCTCTCTCTCTCTCTCTCTCTCTCTCTCTCTCTCTCTCTCGAAATTTAGTATTTCCAACATAGAGTCCTTGAAAATAAAGTATTTGCTAGAGTATATATATATATATATATATATATATATATATATATATATATATGTATGTATATATATGTATATATATAATATATATATATGCATATATATAATATATATATGTATATATATACATATATATATATATATATATATGTATGTATGTATGTATGTATATATATATATATATATATATATATATATATATATATATATATATATATATATATATATATATATATATTCCTCTCTGAGTGGAAGATACCTTAACGTAGTGAAAGAGTTTGTGTATCGCCTTGAACCGCCAAGCTCTATAAGTCAGGGACATCCATACTAGGTTGGGTTGCTGTTAGCGATCTGACAAAAATATCCCACCATCACCAATCCTCACAGGCCAGCGTGGTGATGGAAACTGGCCAATCCTTGGACATGAATAAGGATATGTTGAGGGGTTTGTTCCACATAGGACTGGAAACAACTGCATTTATATATATATATATATATATATATATATATATATATATATATATATATATATATATATATAATGAATATATATCACAAGCACACGTGATTTCAATCAATGTAGATATCACCCACGAATGGCATTTAATACCGAATTCTATCTTGGGAATATATATCCACTTGGAATTCATTTTATGGTAACAGCTTCTGAGTGATATTTATATATATATATATATATATATATATATATATATATATATATATACTGTATATATAAGGATGTGAATATGTATATGTGTATGGGACATTTTGGTCTTAAATTTTAAGCTAAATATTTCCCCTATTTTCGTTATATCTAGAATAAATTCAAGATCTGATAGTATCTTGAACACATCTCTAAAAAAGGTCGTGAATTATTCAGATGGTTTTCCTTAACCTTCACCTGAATGATATTGACGATAACCGTGTACTTCTACCTTGTTTTACTTTGATGTGCGTATGTATGTATGTATGTATGTATGGAATAATTTCATTAGTATGATCCACTTCCATGATTGTCTTTTGTGGTTTGGGCCAGAGGTTCCCAACACTGCTAGAAAAAAAAAGAGTAATTTTAATCTGAAATTCTTAAAAATATACTGTTCTCGACCCAACACTGCTAGGAAAAAAACCTTAATTTTAATCGGAAATTCTTAAAAATATACTGTTCTCGACCCAACACTGCTAGAAAAAAAAACTGTAATTTTATTCGGAAATTCTCCTAAATATACTGTTCTCGACCCAACACTGCTAGGAAAAAACCATAATTTTAATCTGAAATTCTTAAAAATATACTGTTCTCGACCCAACACTGCTAGGAAAAAACCATAATTTTAATCTGAAATTCTTAAAAATATACTGTTCTCGACCCAACACTGCTAGGAAAAAACCTTAATTTTAATCGGAAATTCTTAAAAATATACTGTTCTCGACCCAACACTGCTAGGAAAAAAAAAAGTAATTTTAATCGGAAATTCTCCTAAATATATTGTTCTCGACTCAACACTGCTAGGAAAAAAACCATAATTTTAATCGGAAATTCTTAAAAATATACTGTTCTCGACCCAACACTGCTAGGAAAAAAAAACCATAATTTTAATCGGAAATTCTTAAAAATATACTGTTCTCGACCCAACACTGCTAGGAAAAAAAACCATAATTTTAATCGGAAATTCTTAAAAATATACTGTTCTCGACCCAACACTGCTAGGAATAAAACCTTAATTTTAATCGGAAATTCTTAAAAATATACTGTTCTCGACCCAACACTGCTAGGAAAAAAAAAAGTAATTTTAATCGGAAATTCTCCTAAATATATTGTTCTCGACCCAACACTGCTAGGAAAAAAACCATAATTTTAATCGGAAATTCTTAAAAATATACTGTTCTCGACCCAACACTGCTAGGAAAAAAACCATAATTTTAATCGGAAATTCTTAAAAATATACTGTTCTCGACCCAACACTGCTAGGAAAAAAAACCATAATTTTAATCGGAAATTCTTAAAAATATACTGTTCTCGACCCAACACTGCTAGGAAAAAAAACCATAATTTTAATCGGAAATTCTTAAAAATATACTGTTCTCGACCCAACACTGCTAGGAAAAAAACCATAATTTTAATCGGAAATTCTCCTAAATATACTGTTCTTTAACCTTATTTCATTAAAATACAGGCGACCGTAATTTTTACTTACCTTGTTATTATCTTTTACGGGTTAGAGACCGTAATATCACTCCTTAATGTCAATATATCCGCTTTTAAGACTGTAAAAATCCTAGGGTACATGCACCATCCAGTGGTACATTTTTACTCTTCATAGGGTACATTGAATCAGAGAGAGTAGTCAGTACTGCGCAGCACAGGATATAATTTGCATATTATTATTATTATTATTATTATTATTATTATCTACCTTATTCTAACACTATTATTATTATTATTATTATTATTATTAAATGCTAAGCTACAACCCTAGTTGGAAAAGCAGGATGCTATAAGCCCAGGGGCCCCAACATGGAAAATAGCCCAGTGAGGAAAGGAAATAAAGAAAAATAAAATATTTTAAGTATAGTAACAACATTAAAATAAATATTTCCTATAAATACTATTATTATTATTATTATTATTAAATGCTAAGCTACAACCCTAGTTGGAAAAGCAGGATGCTATAAGCCTAGGGGCCCCAAGAGGGAAAATAGCCCAGTGAGGAAAGGAAATAAAGAAAAATAAAATATTTTAAGTATAGTAACAACATTAAAATAAATATTTCCTATAAATACTATAAACACTTTAACAAAACAAGAGGAAGAGAAACTAGATAGAAGTGTGCCCGAGTGTACCCTCAAGAAAGAGAACTCTAACCCAAGACAGTGGAAGGCCATGGTACAGAGGTTATGGCACTACCCAAGACTAGAGAACAATGAAATTAGTTAACAATATCATTCTTTTATTTTTCATCTTCAATTTTAGGGGTACATAGGAATCTATAAAAATGGCCAAGGAGTACATCATCATTATCATTTTCTCCTCCAACGCCTATAGGCGCAAAGGGCCTCAGTTAAATTTCGCTATTCGTCTCTGTATCGAGCTTATAAATCAACACTTCTCCATTCACTAATTCTTACTTCAAGTGTAAAAGCTCTTGCGTTTTTTAAATATACAATGATATATTTTCAAAATGCAAAAGCTCTTGTGTTTTTTTAAATATACAACGATGTGTTTTCAAAATTCAAGAGCCTTTGTGTTTTTTTTAAATATAGAACGATATATTTTCAAAATGCAAGAACTCTTGTGTCTTTGAAATATACAACGATATATTTTCAAGGTGCGAAAGCTTTTGTGTTTTTAAAAATACAAAAATATATTTTCTAAGTGCAAAGGCTCTTGTGTTTTAAAATATACAGTACAACGATATATTTTGAAAGTGCGATATACATACAGTATATATATATATATATATATATATATATATATATATATATATGTGTGTGTGTGTGTGTGTGTGTGTGTGTGTGGATTTTTAATATCTAAGATTCATATACACAGCACGGTGTTGTCTTCAAGTTGAAAAATAATAAACCAGAATTTTGTAAAAAAAAAAATATTCTTCAAAAAATCCCATAAAAAAGGATATAAAACAGTAGACGACGATTCCCCTAAATTAAAATTATATTAACGAGATATATTGACATTTTATGTTCTGTTCTGTCCATTTGACAGGTAAGGAGGAGACGGGAAAGCCGTGTGGCGTCCACTGGGAGCTGCGAGTCTTCGTAGGAGAATCAATTGATGATCAACCCCACAGGAGATCCTGCGTCCGACTCCTTATCAGGTCAGTCCTCAGCAAAAAAAGGATTTTTCTATTTATAAAAGGAACTATTATTATTACTGGATTTTTCTATTCGTATAAGGAACTATAGTCAATTCTTTTTAGTGTGGCAGATTTGTCAGTCCTCAGCAAAAAAAGTATTTTTCTATTTATAAAAGGAACTATTACTGGATTTTTCTATCCATATAAGAAACTATAGTCAATTCTTTTTAGTGAGGCTGATTTGCACAGACTCGCAGGGGTGCCCTTTTAGCCTAGAAAACGTTTCCTGATCGCTGATTCGTTGGACGAGATCATTCTAACCAATCAGCGATCAGGAAACTTTTTGGATTTTTCTATTTATAAAAGGAACTATTACTGGATTTTTCTATCCATATAAGAAACTATAGTTAATTCTTTTTAGTGAGGCAGATTTGCACCGACTTGCACGGGTGCCCTTTTAGCTCGGAAAACGTTTCCTGATCGCTGATTGGTTGGACGAGATCATTCTAACCAATCAGCGATCAGGAAACTTTTCGGATTTTTCTATTTATAAAAGGAACTATTTCTATTACTGGATTTTTCTATTCGTATAAGAAACTATAGTCAATTCTTTTTAGTGAGGCAGATTTGCCCCGACTCGCAGGGGTGCCCTTTTAGCTTAGAAAACGTTTCCTGATCGCTGATTCGTTGGACAAATCCTTCGGAAGAAAAGGATTTTTCTATTTTTAAAAGGAACTATTACTATTACTGGATTTTTCTATTCGTATAAGGAACTATAGTCAATTCTTTTTAGTGAGGCAGATTTGCACCGACTCGCAGGGGTGCCCTTTTAGCTCGGAAAACGTTTCCTGATCGCTGATTGGTTGGACGAGATCATTCTAACCAATCAGCGATCAGGAAACTTTTCCGAGCTAAAAGGGCACCACTGCGAGTCGGTGCAAATGCGTCTCATTGAAAAAGGTTGAGTATATATCTATCTGTTTGGCTATAGTTAGTTTTTCCTTTATTTCTTTATATCCTGGATTTTCTTATGTATTTTTCCATTTATAAAAAGGAACTATATCTCTGCTTATATTTGGTTTTTCACTTTATTTCATTATTTCCTAGTTTTTCCTATATATTTTTCCGTTTATAAAAAGTAACTATATATCTGGTTATATTTAGTTTTTCACTTTATTTCTTTATTTCCTGTTTTTTCCTGTATATTTTTCCATTTATAGAATGAACTATATCTCTGCTTATACTTAGTTTTTCACTTTATTTCTTTATTTCCTGTTTTTTCCTATATATTTTTCCATTTATAGAATGAACTATATCTCTGCTTATATTTAGTTTTTCACTTTATTTCATTATTTCTTGTTTTTCCTATATATTTTCCGTTTATAAAAAGGAACTATATATCTGCTTATATTTAGTTTTTCACTGTATTTCTTAATTTCCTGTTTTTTCCTATAGATTTTTCCAATTATAAAAAGGAACTATATCTCTGCTTATATTTAGTTTTCCACTGTATTTCATTATTTCCTGGTTTTTCCTATATATTTTCCATTTATAAAAGGAACTATATCTCTGCTTATATTTAGTTTTCCACTTTATTTCTTAATTTCCTGTTTTTTCCTATATATTTTTCCAATTATTAAAAGGAACTATATCTCTGATTATATTTAGTTTTCCACTTTATTTTTATATTTCCTAGTTTTTCCTATATATTTTTACATTTATAAAAATGAACTATATATCTGATTATATATTATTTTTTAACTTTATTTCCTTATTTCTTGGTTTTTCCTATATATTTTTCCGTTTATAAAAGGAACTATATCTCTGCTTATATTTAGTTTTCCACTGTATTTCATTATTTCCTGGTTTTTCCTATATATTTTTTCATTTATAAAAAGGAACTATATCTCTGCTTATATTTAGTTTTTCACTTTATTTCTTTTTTTCCTATATATTTTTCCATTTATAAAAAGGAACTATATCTCTGCTTATATTTAGTTTTTCACTTTATTTCTTTATTTCTTTTTTTCCTATATATTTTTCCATTTATAAAAGGAACTATATCTCTGCTTATATTTAGTTTTCCACTGTATTTCATTATTTCTTGTTTTTCCTATATATTTTTCCATTTATGAAAAGGAGCTATATCTCTGCTTATATTTAGTTTTTCACTTTATTTCTTTATTTCCTGGTTTTTCCCATATATTTTTCCATTTATAAAAAGGAGCTATATCTCTGCTTATATTTAGTTTTTTTCACTTTATTTCTTTATTTCCTGGTTGTTCCTATATATTTTTCCGTTTATAAAAAGGAACTATATATCTGCTTATATTTGGTTTTTCACTGTATTTCATTATTTCCTGGTTTTTCCTATAGATTTTTCCGTTTATAAAGAGGAACTATATATCTGCTTATATTTGGTTTTTCACTGTATTTCATTATTTCCTGGTTTTTCCTATATATTTTTCCATTTATA